>NC_054480.1:78147272-78447272 GCF_017639515.1 Carcharodon carcharias | reverse complement strand
CTTCTTGAACCAATATAATCCCTGCAGTCGCTCATCTCAATGATGCCAATCTGTCTTTAGCCCCTTGCAAGCATCTGGATGTGGATACCTGGTGCACAGTAATGCTAGCAGCAACACCATGCTGCCAAGTGTGGGGATTACGCGGGGACCTTAAACTAATGTCTCTTTAACTGGGGCCACCACTAGGTGAGCTGAAATGATTTGTATTATGTTTCTGGTTGTACACTCCCTGTCCTGGTGAATTCTCGTTATGTTTACTGTGGGTTTAGGCTTGATGACACCGAACACTGCAATCTGAGACTTCAAGCTGTAATTTGGGTTTCACTCAGATGTCCCTTTGCATACACTGCCCTTCAGTTGAATTCAGCCAATGTAAACAGCAATCAATGGCCAACACTGTCTAAACTTTTCACCTAACTGCAGGCAATGGAAGCTCTGAGCAGATTTTATACCTGGTTGGAGATTGCATTACATCCTCCAGGTCATCACTCTGATCTCCAGATTAACATCACAAAGCTAGTGTTGGAGTGTGGAGTGCTTTACAGGTTAACACGCCCAAGAGCAGGGCTATATCAACCCTTTGTCTCCCTGGGTCATATAGGTGTGAACCAAGGAGCCCTTTGCACTCCTAATAATGCATCAATCTCTGCTCCAATTAGATTGTACATATCTCAAGTCCCATTGAGGATTTATCCAGAATTAAAAATCACCCTTTTTTAAATCTGTTGACTCACGAATTTTGCAACAAGGCAAGCCAGTGAATAAGAAATCCATGCATAAAAATGTCAACCTTTAAGGGAATGCCCAGCTTTATCAGGAATCAGGGCAGTAGGTTTGTTTGTGTGCATGAAAGTATGTGTGAGAGTGTGCATGTGAGAGTGTAAGCGCACATGAGACCGTGAGCATGTGTGTCCTGCTATTGGGGAAATTCTCAAGGCCAGCAGAGTGTAAATTGACATTTAAAATTGACACCAACATTTAGACCACAATTTTAATGTTGGAAATATCCCAAGGACTTTACAGGGAGGAAAGCAAAAAAGACACCGATAAACCAGGGCATGGTGGCATAGTTAGGAGTCGAGCAAAAGCAATTGAATTTTTCAGGCTGATATTGGTAGATTTTTGTTCATTAAAAGTAGCAAGGGATAGAGATCAATGGTGTGTTTATGGAGTTAATATTTGGATCAACTATTATCTAATTGACTGGAGGAACAGGATCGAGAGGCTGAATGTTTCTAAATCTAAGTCCTTGCTAATGTTCGTGAGTGGAGTTGATCCCATGGGTGACTCCCAGCAGAACTCTACTGGGCTGACGGGCTTTGTGACTAGCTCCACAGTTCCATAGGTGATGGATTCCTAATGCCAAAGGCAACACTTGTGACTCCTCTCCTCCCCCCCCCCCTTCATTTGATGCCAAGATGCTGGAAATGACCCATCTCCTTCTCAAGAGACTTGAGCACATAATCCGGACTGACACTCCAGTACAATACTGAGAGAGTGCTGCCTTGTCCAAGATACTGCCTTTCAGTTGAGATATTCAGTTTTCCTCATCAGTTTAATATCATGAATGTTAAAAAATGTAAAAGATCCTGTGGAACTGTTTGCAGAAGAGTAGGGGAGTTCTACCAGTGATAATAAAAACAGAAAATGCTGGAAATAGTCAGCAGGTCAGGCAATATCCATGGAGAGAGAGAAACAAGAGTTAACATTTCAGGCCAATGACCTTTCATCAGTACTGTTCTCCTGGTGTGCTCTTCAATGCTTATCCCTTAACTAGCACTAAAAACCATCTGACAATTTATCTCATTGTTGTTTCTGGCACCTTGCTGTGCACAAATTGCCCATTGTATTTCCTACATTACAAGCAATACTACATTTCAGTACTTTTGGGACATCCTGAGGTCATGAAAGACACTAGAGAAATACAATATTTTTGTTGCTTTCAATCTTACTTTACTTTTGCTCTTTGTTTTCCATGATTTTTTTTGTAGAGTTGTGTGTTTTGCCAGCTGATTAAAGCTGTAAAGCTTCACTCCCTCAGCAGAGGATTTGGCGTTATACTTTTCATCCTTTGGTGCCTGTGATAACTTGAGTCCAGTCAATGACTCCATTAAAAGAATGTCACACAACTCATTTCCTCCTCCTTCATGTCACCACTTGGGTCAAATGCTTTTAGTTAATCTGGCAAATCAGCCAGAGTTTATATCCCTGATCACAACCTGGTGACTTCTGCTGGGAAGTGTAGCATGTTTGGCCACCTCAGGGTTATATGGCAGGGAATGCTCTTTGATGCCCACTGCAATAGAATAGTCCATTGTCTAATAATCAGTGTTTAAACATCAGCATGAAGAATGACTACTTGAGCAAAACACCGTGCCACATTTACAGGGGTCTACATTTTCAAGAGATGGAAACTCAGGCAGAGTAGGAGGAAGTGACTCCTTTGACAAGGGACAGAAGTGTGCGCGTGTGTGTGTCTGTTTGCAGCTGTGAGCTTTTTGATATATTTGGCTGATTAAAAACAGTACTAGCAAAATCCAGTAAAAGGACAGAAAGCCTTGCAATCATACAGCACCTTTCAGGAACATCCAAAAACAATTCACATCCAGTGAATAATATTTTGAGTACAGGCTTGCTCCAGGTGATCGTGTTTTGCATCCAACAATGAAATGTTTTTGGTGGTGTTGATTACAAGAGGAATGTTGGACTGGGACACTGGGAGAAATCCTTGCCTAGGATAATTAACATCAATTTACCAAAGCTTGGCATTTATCAGGTAGATTTAATGGTATGAATTTTAGGGGCTGGCTCAGGAATGACAATCTTTTTTAAAAATTCATTTCTGGGATGTGGGCTTCGCTGGCTGGGCCAGCATTTATTGCCCACTCCTAGTTGACCTTGAGAAGTTGTTGAGCTGCCGCCTTAAACTGCTGTAGTGCCTGTGGTGTAGGTATACCCACAGTGCTGTTCTGAAGGGAGTGCCAGGATTTTGACCCAGCAGCAGTGAAGGAATGGCGATATGTTTCCAAGTCAGGATGGTCAGTGGCTTGGAGAGGAACTTCCAGGTGGTGTTGTTCCCATGTGTCTGCTACCCTTGTCCTTCTAAATGGTATAGGCTGTGGGTTTGCAAGGTGCAGTCTAAGGAGACTTGGTGAATTCCTGCAGTGCATCTTGTAGATGGGACACACTGCTGCTACTGTGCGTCTGTGGTGAAGGGAGTGAATGTTTGTGGAAGAGTTGCCAATTAAGTGGGCTGCTTTGCCCTGGATGGTGTCGAGTGAGTGGAGAGTATTCCATCACACTCCTGACATGTGCCTTGTAGGTGGTGGACAGGCTTTGGGGAGTCAGGAGGTGAGTTACTCATTGCAGGATTATCAGCCTCTGACCTGCTCTTGTAGCCACAGTATTTATATGGCTAGCCCAGTTCAGTTTCTGGTCAATGGTAACCCCCAGGATGTTGATAGCAGGGTATTCAGTGATGGTAATGTCATTGAACATCAAGGGGCCATGATTAGATTCCCTCCTCTTGGGGATGGTAATTGCCTCACACTTGTATGGCATGAATTTTACTTGCCACTTGACAGCCCAAGCCTGGATATTGACCAGGTTTTGCTGCACTTGGACATGACACCTCATGGATGCCAATCCTGAGTTGCTAGATCTGTTCGAAATCTAGCCCATTTAGCACGGTGGTAGTGCCACACAACACGATGGCGGGTATCCTCAATGTGAAGGTGGGACTATGTTTCCACAAGGTCTGTGCAGTGGTCACTCCTAACGATACTGTCGTGGACAGATGCATCTGAGGCAGGCAGGTTGGTGAGGATGAGGTCAAGTATGTTTTTCCCTCTTGTTAGTTCCCTCACCACCAGCTGCAGATGTAGCCTAGTGGCTGTGTCCTTTAGGACTTGGCCAGCTTGGTCAGTGGTGGTGCTACCAAGCCACTTCTGTTAGTGGACAATGAAGTCCCCTGCCCAGAGTACATTCTGCGCGCTTGCCACCCTCAGTGCTTCCAAGTGGTATGCTGATTCATCAGCTGAGGGACAGCGGTATGTGGTAATCAGCAAGAGGTTTCCTTGCCCATATTTGACCTGATGCCATGAGACTTCACAGCGTCTGAAGTCAATGTTGAGGACTCTCAGGCCAACTCCCTCCCACTGTGCCACCACCTCTGCTGGGTCGGTCCTGCCAGTGGGAAAGGACATACACGGGCCTGGTGTTGGTGGCGTTTGAGACATTATCTGTGAGGTATAATTCCGTGAGGATGACTATGTCAGGCTCATGCTTGACTAACCTAGTCTGTGAGACAACTCTCCCAATTTTGGCGCGGATGTTAGTAAAGAATACTTTGCAGGGTCGACAGGGGCTGAGTTTGCTGTTGTCATTTCCGGTGCCTAGGTCAATGCCAGGTGGTAGTGGCTTGTTACAAATGAATGGCTTGCTCGGCCATTTAAGAGTTAACCTCATCACTGAGAGTCTGGAGTCATATGTAGGCCAGACCAGACGAGATGAGGGTAACAGATTTCCTTCCCTTAGTGAGCCAGAATGGTTTTTCCAACAATCGACATGGTTATCATTAGACTTTTAATTCCAGACTTTCACTGAATTCAAATTCCACCATCTGCCATGGTGGGATTCGAACCCGGAGCATTACCCTGGGTCTCTGGATTATTAGTCTAGTGACAATACCACGACACCTCCCCTGAGTTTAGGATGGAACCATCAGTAATATATTAGTTCATCAGTTCCCCACAACCAGCAGTGAACTCACTGTTTACCTGCCAGGGTTTGGGTACAGTAGTATAATGCAAATTTTTTTTATTCGTTTGTGGGATGTGGGCATCACTGGCCAGGCCAGCATTTATTGCCCTTCTCTAATTGCCCTAGAGAAGGTGGTGGTGAGTTGCCTTCTTGAACTACTGCAGTCCCTGTGGTGTAGGTACACCTACAATGCTGTTAAGGAGTTCCAGGATTTTAACCCAGTGACAATGAAGGAATGGCGATACATTTCCAAGTCAAGATGGTATGTGGTTTGGTGGGAACTTATGGGTGGTGGTGTTCCCATGCATCTTCTGCACTTGTCCATCCAGGTGATTGTGGTTGTGGGTTTGGAAGGTGCTGTTTAAGGAGCCTTGGTGAGTTGACTCAGTGCATCTTGTAGATGGGGCACACTGCTGCTTCTGTGTGTCAGTGGTGGTGGGAGTGAATGTTTAAGGTGGTGGTTTGGGTTCCCAATCAAAACGAGGGTTGGTGCCTCAGTCTTGGATGATTGAGAGGCAAGTGGAAGAGGCTAGGTCAATTGAAACAGATCAACCATGATTGAACTAAATGGCAGACAGACGCACAGGGTGAAATGGCCTACTCTTATTCCAATGTACCTAAAATATTTTGCTGATGGAACTGACTGGGTGACATATTAGCAGATTAAAAAATTAAGACAAAAAGCTCTTAGTCAATGTGATTTGTTTGATTTGCTCCTGTGAAGTGCCTTTGTATGTTTTAAAAAGTGCAAGTTGTTGTAGTTTAGCTAATGCAGCTATTTGAGTTACACTCAGGTTTCATTTTTTGTGAAGCTGATTAAATTCCAGTAAGATATTTGGTAATAGTTATTTTTTTGGAAACCACTTAAGTAAAGCAAACACCCAAATTATGAGCGAATAAATGTTCACTGAGGAAACCTGTCTATGGGAGAAATCCTTATCTGATAGAATTCAACCGCTCTACTGTGTTTGCACAATAGGTATGATCTGCCCTAATCTCTGTCCATTGTCATGTAATGTTTAACTTTCAAGGCATTTAGTGGGTGAGCTTCACACCCTCTTGTCGCCAAATATAAAGTCCACTCTTAGAAATGGAAGAGTGATTAGAGTTGTCACTTACAAGGGTATTCTTCTCCAACATACTCCAGTGTCTATGTCCTAACCTCATTTCAGATTATGTGTCTACTGTTTTAACTCTGATATATTGTTCCATCTCAGTCTTTCCACAGCTGTCACACCACCACTCCCTTGCTCACTGGAATTCTTAGCCTGAACTTTATCACCGTGCTACATTCATGTCATCTTTCAATGTCTAAACCTACCTCTTTGGCCATGCTTTCGGTTGAAGCCCGTTACCTTCCCTTCTCCCCAGATGAAAAGTTCTGGGTCCATATGACTCTTCTTCGGAGCTAAAGAGAAGTAAAAATGTGGTGAAATTTATACTGTTTAAGGGTCCGGGGGGGTGGGGGGGTTGGGTGGGTGGGGGGTGGGGTGGTGGTGGGGGGTGGGGGTGGGTGGGGGGAGTTGGGTGGGGGGGTGGGGTGGGGGCGTGTGGAGCAGATGAAGCTGGATAGAAGGCCAATAATAGATGGAGGCAATGGAGAGATTGCCAAAGATGCCATGAACAAAAGAGCAAAGGGGTGTTAATGGCAGTGGTAAGGGCTAAAGGAGGTGCTGATGGTGGCTTTAAGGTAAGAAAGCAGAATGAGATAATAGAAAGACCAGGGTAAGTGCTCTGGAAAGAACAACATGAACAAGTGACAGGTGGCCCTAGTGGGGATGGGTTGGGGGTGGCGGGGTGGTGGGGGGGGGCGGGGTGGTGGTGGAGAAAAAAGATGGGAAAAGGTGGGGAAAAAACAATTAATAAATGAAAATAAATGAAAATTATTTTAGGTCCAATCCTGACCTCTACCTCACAGGGGCTGAGCGCCAACACTTAGATGCTTCCTCCTACCTCTGCCTGGGCCATGACCCCACCATCAAACATCAAGCCATTGTTTCCAGGACTGTCATTGACCTCATCCCCTGGAGAGCTTCAAGCTTCCAACCTCAGTCTCCCAAACCCAGACAGCCCGCTTCTACCTCCTCCCCAAAATCCACAAACAGGACTGTCCCGGCAGACCGATCGTGGTAGCCTGTCCCTGCCCATGGAGCTAATTTCTTCCTATCTTGACTCCGTTCTCTCTCCCCTTGTCCAGTCTCTTCCCACCTACACCTGCGATTCCTCTGATGCCCTCCATCATATCAACAATTTCAAGTTCCCTGGCCCTAACCACCTCCTCTTCACCATGGACATCCAATCCCTGTACACTTTCATCCCCCACCAGGATGGTTTGAGGACTCTCTGCTTCTCCCTTGAACAGAGGCCCAAACAATCCCCATCCACCACCACTCTCCTCCGTCTGGCTGATCTTGTTCTCTCACTGAACAGTTTCTCCTTAAACTCATCTCGCTTCCTCCAAATAAAAGGTGTGGCTATGGGTACCTGCCTGGGCGTCAGTTATGCCTGTCTCTTTATGGGGTATGTGGAACATTCCTTGTTCCAGTCCTACTCAGGCCTCCTCCCACAACTCTTTCTCCGGTACATCGAAGACTGTTTCGGTGTCGCTTCATGCTCTTGTCTGGACCTGGAAAAATTTATCAATTTTGCTTCCAATTTCCACCTCTCTATCACGTTCACATGGCCCATCTCTGAAACTTCCCTTCCCTGACCTGTCTCAATTTCTAGTGATAGACAGTCCACCAATATTCATTACAAGCCTACCGACTCCCACAGCTACCTCATCTACAGCTCCTCACACTTCGCTTTCTGTAAGGACTCCATCCCATTCTCTCAGTTCCTTTGCCTCTGTCGCATCTGTTCCGATGATGCCACTTTCCAAAACCGTGCTTCTGACATGGTCTTCCTTCTTCCTTAACCGAGGTTTTCCACCCACTGAGGTTGACAGGGCCCTCAACCATGTCCAACCCATCTCACATGCCTCTACACTCACACCTTCCTCTCCCTCCTAAGATAGGGTTCCCCTTGTCCTCACTTTTCACCCCACCAGCCTCCGCATTCAAAGGATCATCCGCCGCCATTTCCACCAACTCCAGCATGATGCCACCACTAAAAACCTTCCCCTCACCAACCCCTGTTGGCATTCCCTCCAGGACACTCAGGTTCACTCCTCCATCACCCCCAACACCTCATCCCCTTCCCACGGCACCTTCCCATGCAATAACAGAAGGTGCAACATCTGCCCCTTTACGTCCTCCCTCTTCACCATCCAAGGGACCAAACACTTCTTTCAGATGAAGCAGCACTTCATTTACACCTTCAATTTGGTCTACTGCATTCGCTGCTCCCAATGCGGTCTCCCCTATATTGGAGAGACCAAGCGCAGACTTGGTGACCGCATTGCGGAACACCTTCGGTCTGTCTGCAAGCATGACCCAGACCTCCTTGTCGCTTGCCATTTCCATACACCACCCTGCTCTTATGTCCGTCCTAGGCCTGCTACATTGTTCCAGTGAAGCTCAACGCAAACTGGAGGAACAGCACCTCATCTTCCGACTAGGCACTTTGCAGCCTTCCAGACTTAACATTGAGTTCAACAACTTCAGACCATGAACTCTCTCCTCCATCCTTTTTAACCCCCTTTTTTCAATATTTATTTTTTATCCACTTTATTTTTTTCATTTTTATTAATTCATGGTAGTATCCTCACCTCTTATCCTATTTTCTATCCTTTTTCCCTGCCACCATCCCCTCCCCCCACCCCACCCCTACTAGGGCCATCTGTCACTTGTTCATGTTGTTCTTTCCAGAGTGCTTACCCTTGTCCTGCTATCATCACATTCTGCTTTCTATCCTTAATGCCACTATCAGCACCTCCTTTAGCCCTTACCACTACCATTATCAATCACCCGCTTTGTCCTTTTGTTCATGTCATCTTTGTCAATCTTTCCTTTGCCTCCACCTATTGCTGGCCTTCTTTCCAGCTTCACCTGCTCCGACCCCCTTAAACAGTAAAAATTTCATCATATTTTTACTTCTCTTTAGCTCTGAAGAAGAGTCATACGGACTTGAAATATTAACTCTGTTTTCTCTCTCCACAGATGCTGTTAGACCTGCTGAGTTTTTCTAGCATTTTCTGTTTTTGTTTCAGATTTTCAGCATCCAAAGTATTTTGCTTTTATCTTATGAGAGGTTCTGGGGTTGTGATGTAAAATGGAAGTCTGTGGAGTGGTATATTCTGGGACTGCACTATTCACTGACCTACTGAGAGAAGTGCTGTGCTGTGACTTTCACATGAAATATTAAAACCAAGGTTCAAGGTGCCATCACTGAAATAGGTGATTATTCTTTTCATTAATGGTTGTGGGATCTTGCTAAATGCAAATTGGCTGCTGCATTTTCCACCATTCAAATAATGATTACACTTAGGAAATACTTCATTGGCTGCAATGCGGTTTGGGATTTCATGAGGTCATGGTAGGTGCTATATCAATGCACACCTTTTGCTCTTGTTCATTCACTCCTTTGGTAGCTTGTTCTTACTTTCATTCTTTGTCCAACAGAAACTGGTTTGGCTGAGTGCCCTGTTGCACTTTTGTAACTTGTATGTATCTACGTGTAGCCATTTTGAACAGCAACTTTGTAAGAAATGATAAAAGGCTGTTAAACTGTTGAAAGTATTGTACTACTTATGTTATACAGACTGCTGATTGATGGGTTTGGGTGAAGTCCAATCCCACTAGAATATCTAGGAGAGGTTGTCGTTATATATTGCGTTATCATGTCCCCTGGGTGCCCTAGAGCACTTTGCAGCCAAAGAGTTACTTTTGAAGGGCAGTGTATGATGTTTTCTGTAGACAAATGTCGTAACCAATTTTTGCATAACAAGTTCCCCAAAACAGAGGTAAATGACTAGATAATGTTTTTTTTTTGATGGTGTTGATTGCAAACAAATTGTTGGCCAGGACAAGCAAAAACGTTTTTGTGTGAGGCACTAACAGTAGAATGGTGGTAGGAACCCAATTAAGATTTCTTACAAAAAATGTCCTTGGTACAATGAGTGAAGTTAAATGTTTTCATTGCTGGTCACTGATACCCTGTTTATAATATAATGTTCTGTTAATACATAGTTGTTCAGTTCTCTGTACCTATGAGTAACTTCTCAATCTGCTCATTCTTTGGAGTTTCCCTGTTTCACATTTGAGCATAGAGACAGAGTGGGTACCAATATGAGTTCAGTGCTGGTGTGCCCCACTGAAAGCCTTGTCTGTGTACATTTGGGGCACCTCCATTCAGCTTCCTTCACTGATCTCGTATCATAGCTCCAATGACCTAGAGATCTTTACTGATTCCAGATCAGCTTGCTTCACTGGCTGTAGATCACAGCCCTGGATAATCGAGACATCTTCACTCAGTCCCTCTGCTGACCCTGTTAATCATTTATATTAATCCCATGCCTTGATCCTAGGTTACAACACCAGGTCTTGCTAGTGTGATCAGATCAAAATCTAGTATTAAGATTGTATGACAATGACATCAAACACCATGGGAACTGATGTAAAGGGATGACTTGTGGATGTGACCTGTAGCTCCCCTCTCCCCTTCATCTGGAGCTAGCTGTGCCAATTTACAATCCCTTGAGTCGGTGCATCTCATTCTTAAACAATAAGTCCAACTCTCTGTGACCTATCTCATTCTTATTATTTGTAAGTGTCTCAACATTTTCCTTCAGACCTCTCCAGAGACCTTGTACAAATGACCTTTATTTGTATGTGCCTCAGCCAGTTGTTCAAACATGGTGGGCACTCTATGATATCCAGACGATGATGAGTGCAGGGATACTCGCTGATTTCCTCTTAAACTTTGGTGCTGTGTCCAATTGTACCAGCCATTGGTGCTGACTGGCTTAGAGAGTAGTTAATCTTGTACAAACAGTGATTTAAGCTGCTATCTTAAAGAAGCACACAGATGAGTAACATTATGCTCAAGTTATCAAACCAACATCACTGGGTGCACAATTTAGTTTTAAATTACATCTTTTTAAAATCAAATTTTATTTGAGGAGGATTGGAGGCCATTAGTTGGCAAAATTAGAAACCAGCAGTTTGTGCTTGGGGAAAACAGCTCATGGTTTCCTCCCAACCTAAATATGCTTACTCCCTACAGTACTGGTTGTTCTTCAAGTATTTACCCAGTTTCCTTTTGAAAGTTACTATTGAATTTGCTTTCACCATGCTTTCAGGCTGTGCACTCCAGATCATAACAATTTGCTGAATGAAAACAATCCTCATCTCACATTTGGTTCTATTGCCAATTATCTTAAACCTGTGTTATGTTTGGATTTGCTCCATCTGACTGCAAAGTACAGGGCCCTGTGTATGAATATATGTAGCTTCTAGCATGCGTAAGTGAGCCATACTGTGAGCCCGACTGATAATCTTAACTTGGTTGTCAGTGCAATCCTTAGCACAATCAGGATTCTTTAGTAGGTGTTGTCCAATTGTGAAATTTACTTTTGTACTCTATGCCTCTATATACACAGCTCAGGATCCGTTGTGCTGCTTTCTTTTAACAGCCCCTTCAATTTACCCTGTCATCTTTAAAGATTTTGCATATGTGAATGCCGAGGTCTCTGTTTGTTCACCCTCTTTAAAAATGAACCATTTTAGTTTATATTGCCTGTTCTTGTCCTTCCTTCCGAAGTGCAGCACTTCACACATCTCTGCATTAAATTTTATCTGCCATGTGTCTGCCTATTTCACCAATCTGCCTTTGTCCTCCTTAAGATTGCTACTATCCTCCTTGCTGCTTACTATATTTCCAAGCTTGTGTCATTCACAAACTTTGAAATTATGTCTTTATATCCAGGTTCACATCATTAGTCTGTATCAAAAAGAGCAGTTATCCTGGTGAACACCATTGTGTACTTCCCTCTGGTCTAAAAAACAGGACTTTGCTATTACTCTCAGCTTTTTGTCCCTTAGCTCATTTTTATAGGTGGCCAGATCTGTCCTTTGTCTGGATGGATGGCCGTGTCCATAGTTGCCTCGTGTAATGTAACACATTTGCATACAGTAGCATCTGAAGATCATGCCAATCTTGGCATCAAATACAAACCATTCTTGAGACCATAGACCCCACTTAGTGCTGTCAGCTTCCTGTTTCTACTATATACCCTCAGTCAGGCCCTCTTCTCTATTTAATGCGTTCACTGATACAATTGTGCCACCTCATTCATAAGCCCTGGAAGAAATTTACCATTCAATGCAACCCTTATCTTTATTTTACTGAAACTCTTTAGATGTTCATTTCTTTAATGATCTCACTGAATTATGCCTGAATTCCCGCTGGAGACCAAGATTAAGTTCAAAGTGGGCTGACAGGACTTGTTGTTTAATAATCTGACTCTCTTTGGATTCCTGAGTACCGGTCCCTGGTTCCTGACACCTGAATAGTTTGAGGGCTCAGGATTTTTCGCCAAGAATCTCTCTCCTATCACACTTTTATTACCAAAATTTTCCTTATTGATTTTGATTACTGACCTAGAAACATAAAACTTGCTTCCTCTCTTGAAATCATACTTTGCACAGCATTGTACATGAACCAACTATATAAAACAAAATGTTGTTGATCCCATGTTCCTAAATGGAAACCACTATCCTTCGTGAGCGATTGAACAGCACCCCATGCAAAATATTCTGTTTTTTTAAGCAAATGATGGTTTTACAACAGAGATGGGAGTGTTTGCAACTACCTTTGGTATAAGTCCCATATTTCTCTACACCCCACCCTCCCACCCTGATCACTGTCTCAGTCGCTGAGATAAGATCCTGAATTAGTTAAAAGCAAGCCTCTGAGAGGCAAAATCTTGTCTTGCATGTCATCATGCTGTGACATTTTCTAATATTCTTCTGATGTCTGCGGAGCTGATTTTAAATTCTCAACATTACTGAATGATCTCCTTGCACCAATAACTTTTGCAGCATTCCCTGTTTTTATCTGATTTCCAGCGTCCACAATATTTTGCCTTTTTAGCAAAGACTGCTCCATAACTTTGCAGCTGCTTTTGTGTGAAAGAAATGCCTCCAGTAATTTCTTTAAATTATTTTTTTCATGGGATGTGGATGTCGCTGGCTAGGCCAACCTTTATTGCACATCCCTAAAAGCCCTTGAGAAGGTGGCGATGATTCTATGCCACTAACACTGACATAGCCCTGAAAATCATCATCACCTGTAACAAGGAATAGGAAGTCCATTGTGGCTCTTCTCTGGATAAGCTTGAATTGGATTAAGCGGCATAGCGTGCACCTGTACTAAATTAAACCACACTGTTTGTGAAAGGAAAGAACAGAACTAGCTTCAGCCCTGAGCGTAGTAGAATAACAGACAGATTTCAAGTAAATGCAAAGAAAATTGAAAATGAAATAGTTAATTTAGTTCTCAAATCCCAGAAATAAAACAGGGCATAGTCCTGTGATTGAAGTTCTCCCAACTTCCATAACAAATCTATGCTGGTTTTCACTGATTGGCTGAAAATTTTCAAGGTGTTCAGTTATTCTATCCTTAATTATAGACCTTAGTAATTTCTGACAAGAGGTTAGGCTAACTGGTCTTTAATTCTTTGGTTTCCCTCCCACTTTTCTTAAATAACACAGCAGAATGTGTTGATTTCCAATGCAAAGGAATAGTTTCCAAAACCAGAGAACTTTTGAAGATTATAGTTCCAGCACTTGCAATGTTCTTTCATACTTTCTTAAAAATCCTGGGATGGAAACCATTTGATGTGGAGTTTTATCACTCTTGGTTGTCATTATTTTCTTCACTGCTGTTCTTTTACTTACATTAATTTTGATGAGTCCCCGTCCCTGATTCAATATTGCTTCCCCTAAGATGTATAGCGTGCCTACCTCTTTCTCCACTATAAATACTGATGCAGAGTAATTATTCAAAATGTTCACTATTTTCTTAACTTATAATGGTGATATTCAAAGATTTTAAGGGGCCCTTGTTACTGCTGACAATACTTGGTTCCCTGGTGGAATTGTAAAAATGCTTGCGTTGATTTTGGTACTCCTTGGCAAATTTCTTTTCACACTTCCTCTTTGTGCCTCTTACTATGGGTTTGTCACATTTTGTTGTTATAAGAACATAAGAAATCAGAACAGGAGTAGACCATTTGGCCATTTGAGCCTACGGATCATGGCTTCAATTCCACTTCCCTGCCTGCTTCCTATATCCCTTGATTTCCTGAGAGACCAAAAATCTCTCTATCCCAGCCTTAGGTATATTCAATGACAACACATCTACAACCCTCTGAGGTGGAGATTTCCAAGATTCACAACCCATTGGATGAAGTAATTGCTCCTCACCTTAATCCTAAATGATCGGCCCCTTATCCTGAGATTGTGCCCCCGTGTTCTAAATTCTCCAGCCAGCAGAAACAAACTCTGTGTCCAACCTGTCAAACCCCTTCATAATTTTGACTGTTTCAATGAGATCACCTCTAATTCTTCCAAGCTCCGGAGAATTTAGGCCAAATTTACTCAGCCTCTCATCATAGGACAACCCCTCATTCTAGGGGTCAATCTAGTGAACCTTCAGTGTACCGCATCCAATGCAAGTATACCCTTTCTTAAGTATGGAGACAAAAATTGTGCATAATACACCAGGTATGGTCTCACCAAACCCCTGTACAATTCCAACAAAACTCCTTTACTCTTGTACCCCAATCCCTTGCAATAAAGACCAACATGTCATTTACCTTCCTAATTGCTTGCCGTCATTTGATTCTTTCCTATTTGCCAGGATTTGTGTTAATTTTTGCATTCTGTATGCCTTTACTTGTTTTATGCTGCCTTTTACCTCTTTAGTGGTTTATGGTTTATTTTTGTCAAGTAGAATTCTTGTCTCTTAGAGGTATAAACTGACATGTATCATATGAAATTCTTACTGGATACCATCAACAGGTAGTTAACTAAATCTGGCTCATTCCACATTATTAAATCTAATATGGGCTGCTTCCTATTGGTTCTGGGACATATTGTAGCAAAAATTATCCTGAACACACTACAGAAATTGTGGTAATCTGATGTGTAATACCTTTAAGAAGAATGTTATAATAGAAGATCACATGATCTTATTACCCAATAGCAGAGTAGCGTGGACTACTTTAGTACTCTGTAGTGAGTAGTCTACCGTAAGAGTCTGTATTGTAGAGACAGGATTTCAGTTGTAAGTACACAAGCATAGCTGCTGAGTTCTATTGTAAATAAATAGAATGTGTTATACATAAGAACTGTCTACTGAACTGCTATGTCTATGGTACCAACTCGGTCATCTTGAAACCAGCATGCAACCCGGATCCATTAGTTAAACTAAACTAGTGACCAGGATCCAACAGAAGTTCACTGCCTTTCTGATGTTGAAGTTTCCTTAGATATCAAGTGTATTCTCATTCTCCAAGGCATAACCTAACAACTGCAGTTATCTTCACTACATTCAACATTAACTCATCATCACCTTGAATCCCTGTTGTTGATGATGAACTCAGTCACTACCTAACAATATCACAAACTAGAGAAGTACACATAATTTATAATAACCAATCTTTTAAAGTGGCTGCAATAACAGACTAGATTTCAGAATTTAATAGTTTGATCAGGTGCCTGTTCTGTAACCTCCAGTTAGTCTCAGTTATTCAATTCAGTTTGGATCCAAAACAGATGAGCTCACTGGGTGGAATCTTCTTCACTTTAAAATTTTTCAGGCAGCGGGATCATTTGTAAGTCCTGATCGTGCTTGTGCTGGTGGTGTGCCCTCTGGCACGATCTTAAAGGAGGTAGCCACTTAACAGGCCTCCTCTGTGTCCACTGTCTAATTAAGCATGGTGGGCAACAGATGGTTGTGGAAGATCCAGTGGAAGGGCCTGGAGTACTGGCCAGCTGGTAGTCCCACTGGGAGAGGTGAGCATTGCTGAGGCAGGTGGACAATGTGAGGGAACCTCACAATGGAGGTGCTGTCAAAAGGCTTCAGAGTAAGTAAGAAAAATGAAGGCTCAGGGTTGCTGGGGGCATCAGTGTGGAGAGGAAACCCCTCCAGCAGAATAATTTTGGCCGTGGCTGTGCCACTTGCAGTCTTGCAGCTCTGTGACAGCGGCATGGACAGCAGTGCCCCATCCCCCCAACCCCCATGCACCCACCCCACCCACCCGCTCCCATAATGGTACTTCTCATCTTCCACCTGGAGGCCACCCGGGGGGTTTCATAAGCACCCAGTGCCTGATTGAGGAACCCAGCATCCAGAACAGGGCATGCTGGGAACCACCCCCTTTGCTGCCCACCCCCCTTCCCTGAGACCCTCAGTCTGTTACTCCTCCTGCCATCACTCACCTCTGGCCTGGCTCCACTAGGCCTTGAGTAGATGTCATACCAGCAGCAGCTATAGCCTCCCCAGTGGTGCTGTCGTTCAATAGAGCTGTCAGCCTTTTATTTGCTGGCAGCTCCTGGCAAATGGGACATCTGCCCCTAGAGTCCTTGAGCCCAGGGAAGGCCTGCCTCTACCTGTTCAGTGGCTGATTGGCACTTGATGCAGCCCGCCTTCCTGGAAAGAAGTGATGCAGTCCCATGCTATTTCTGTGTAGGTGGATGGGCCCATGTTGTGCTCTCTTGATGGGCTGATCCATTCTGTGTATGTGTAGATGGGCAGGTAAATGTTGCCTGTCTATATGGCCAGGCCCATTCTGTGTGCATGTGAATGGCTGGACCCATGCTGTGCGTGCATAGGTGGCTGGGCCCATGCTGTGCAGGAATTAATGTCCACTTATGTGTCTGCTCCCAGACTCTTGCATCCGGAGGGTGATTTAGCTTTCAGGTAATGATGAAGGTGGTGGCCAGCTCTATCTTGTTAAATTCTGGATGTGTGGTCACCCTTGGTGAACTGAGGTCAGGTATACAAATCTAAAGCCCCCATTCTGGACGTGTACCATGAATGGGTTCACGTTCCCTATGAATCCTAACATAGGAGCAGCACCTCTCACCATCGATTGCTCTTTATGTTGCCAGTTTTCTTGTTCTCTCTTGAAGGCCCTGACTCCTAGTTGAAGTCACCATGCTGTGGGGGCTGAGAATACCTTGATACATGACCAAACTCATCATGATCCTAATCAGATAAGTTTCAATGGGATATTTGACTGCATTGCAGCCAACCTTAATCCCACCCTCGCTCCAGCACTTTCCAGCAGTGGATTATTTGGTGTGGGATTGCTGGTTCTTATCCAGCAGAGTTGTGGTCAGTTGAAGCAGTCCTGCCATTCTCCCAGGTGGCACTAGCTAACTAACCACAAACAGGAGCTTGGAGCTGGGACCTTACTAATCTCCCAAGGGTTCAGCTCTTCACTGGATGTACTCTTTCTGATCCAGTCCTGAGATGGTATTGGCTTAGCTTTGTGGTGCCATCTGAACAGAACTCAAAACAAGAGTGACCTTTTTTTCTCTGTCTGCCTCCGGTTAAACCAGGGACAAGCCTGAATTCTTTGATAGGAAAGAGAAAAGCAGAAGAGGTTTTAAATGGTGGGAGACTGGGACATGTTGGTTTTCAGAGGTACTTAGATGACCTTGTACATGACTCAAGAAATGCACATGAAGAATTGGGAAAGCAAATGGTATCTTATCCTTCATTACTTAAAAATTGGCGTATAGGAGTATAGGAGTCCTATCATAATTATATAGGGTCTCCTTACCTAAGGAAGGATATACTTTCCTTGGAGGCAGTGCAAGGGAGGTTCACTAGACTAATTCTTGAAATGAGAGGATTGTCCTTTGAGGAGAGGTGGAATAGACAAGGTTTATATTCTCTAGGATTGAGGAGAATGAGAGGTGGTATAAGATTGGTAAGCAGTTTCACAAAGTAGATGCTGGCAGGACGATTCCTTTGACAAATGTGAGTCAATTACAGGTGGAGACAGGAGAATTTACAATGCGGAATAAGGAAATGGCAGAGAAACTAAACAAATACTTTGTGTCTGTGTTCATGGAGGAAGATATAAAAAAACTCCCAGAAATAGTAGAGAACCAAGGGATTAGCGGGAATGAGGAACTGAAAGAAATTAGTATTAGTAAAAAAGTAGTACTGGAGAAATTAATGGGATTGAAAGTTGACAAATCTCCTGGAGCTGATGATCTATATCCCAGAGTACTGAAAGAGGTGGCTGCAGAGATAGTGGATGCATTGATGGCCATCTTCCAAAAATCTATAGATTCTGGAACGTTTCCTGCAGATTTGAAGATAGCAAATGTAACCCCACTATTTGAGAAAGGGGGGAGGGAGAAAACGGGGAATACAGATCTGTTAGCCTGGTATTAGTAGTGGGGAAAAGGCTAGAATCTGTTATAAAGGTTATGATCATTGGACACTTACAAAAATGATAGGATTGGGCAGAGTAACCATGGACTTCCGAACGGGAAATCTTGTTTGACAAACTTAAAAGAGTTTTTTTGAGGATGTAACCATAAGACCATAAGACATAGGAGCAGAAATTTGGCCATTCGGCCCATCGAGTCTGCTCCGCCATTCAATATTGGCTGATAAGTTTCTCAACCCCATTCTCCCACCTTCTCCCTGTAACCTTTGATCCCCTTACCAATCAAGAACCTATCTATCTCGGTCTTAAATATACTCAATGACCTGGCCTCCACAGCCTTCTGTGGCAATGAATTCCATCGATCCACCATTCTCTGGATAAAGAAGTTTCTCCTCATCTCTGTTCTAAAAGGTCTTCCCTTTACTCTGAGGCTGTGCCCTCGGGTCCTAGTCTCTCCTACAAATGGAAACATCTTCCCCACGTCCACTCTATCCAGGTCTTTAAGTATTCTGTAAGTTTCAACCAGATCCCCCCTCATCCTTCTAAACTCCCATTGAGTATAGACCCAAAGTCCTCAAATGTTCCTCATATATTAAGCCTTTCATTCCTGGGATCATTCTCATGAACCTCCTCTGGACCCTCTCCAGGGCCAGTACATCCTTCCTGAGATACGGGGCCCAAAATTGCTCACAATATTCTAAATGTGGTCTGACCAGAGCCTTATAAAGCCTTGGCAGTACATCCCTGCTTTTATATTCTAGTCCTCTCAAAATAAATGCCAACATTGCATTTGCCTTCCTAACTACCGACTCAACCTGCAAGTTAACCTTTAGGGAATCCTGGACTAGGACTCCCAAGTCCTTTTGCACTCCAGACTTCTGAATTCTCTCTGCCACTTCTTTGCCCATTCTCCTAACTTGTCCAAATCTTTCTGCAGCCTCCCCGCCTCCTCAATACCTGACCCTCCACCTATCTTTGTATCATCTGCAAACTTAGCCAGGATGCCCTCAGTTCCTTCATCTAGATCATTAATGTATAAAGTGAAAAGTTGTGGTCCCAACACTAACCCCTGCGGAACTCCATTAGTCACCGGCCATCATCCTGAGAAGGACCCCCTTATCCTCACTCTCTGCCTCCTGCCAGACAGCCAATCTTCTATCCATGCTAGTACCTTGCCTCTAACACCATGGGCTCTTATCTTACTGAGCAGCCTCCTGTGCGGCACCTTGTCAAAGGCCTTCTGGAAGTCCAAGTAGATAACATCCATTGGCTCTCCTTTGTCTAACCTACGCATTACCTCCTCAAAGAATTCTAACAGATTTGTTAGGCATGACCTCTCCTTGATGATACCATGCTGACTTTGCTCAATTTTACCATGCACTTCCAAGTATTCTGAAATCTCATCCTTAATAATGGACTCTAAAATCTTACCAATGACCGAGGTCAGGCTAATCGGCCTGTAATTTCCCGTCTTTTGCCTCACTCCCTTCTTAAACAGGGGGGTTACATTCGCAATTTTCCAGTCCTCTGGGACCCTCCCTGACTCCAGTGATTCCTGAAAGATCACCACTAACGCCTCCACTATCTCTTCAGCTATCTCCTTCAGAACACTGGGGTGTAATCCATCTGGTCCAGGTGATTTATCCACCTTCAGGCCTTTCAGTTTTCCTAGCACCTTCTCCTTGGTAATGGCCACCATACTCACCTCTGCCCCCCTGACTCTCTTGAACTTTGGGGATGTCACTCTTGTCTTCCACTGTGAAGTCTGACGCAAAGTATCCTCTGCCATTTCTTTGTTCCCCACTGCTACTTCTCCAGCGTCATTTTCCAGCGGCCCAATGTCCACTTTTGCCTCTCTTTTACTCTTTATATATCTAAAAGAACTCTTACAATCTTCTTTTATAATACTGGCTAGTTTACCCTCATAATTAATCTTCTCCCTTCTTATTTCTTTTTTAGTTGTCCTCTGTTGGTCTTTGTAGGCTTCCCAATCCCCTGGTTCCCCACTGCTCTTCACCACATTGTATGCTTTCTCTTTAGCTTTTATGCTGTCTTTGATTTCCCTTGTCAGCCATGGTTGCCTAATCCTCCCTTTAGTATGCTTCTTCTTCTTAAGGATGAATTTTTGCTGTGTCTCCCAAATTACTCTCAGAAACTCCTGCCATTGCTGTTCCACTGTCTTTCCTGCTAGGCTCATCTCCCAGTCAATTCTGGCCAGCTCGTCCCTCATGCCTCTGTAGTTGCCTTTATTCAACTGTAATACCGTTACATTTGGTTCCAGCTTTTTCCTCTCAAATTGCAGGGTAAATTATATGATATTATGGTCACTTCCTCCTAAGGGTTCCTTCACCTTAAGCTCCCTTATCAAATCTGCCTTATTACACATCACTAAATCTAGAATTGCCTGTTCCCTAGTGGGCTCCACCATAAACTGCTCCAAAAAGCCATCTTGTAGACATTCCACAAATTCCTTTTCTTGGGATCCACTACCAACCTGATTTTCCCAGTCTACCTGCATATTGAAATCCCCCATGATCACTGTAACCTTGCCTTTTTTATATGCCTTTTCTATCTCCTGGTGTATCTTGTGTCCCACATCCTAACTACTGTTCGGAGGCCTGTACATAACTCCCATTATGTTTTTTTTTACCTTTGCGGTTCCTCAACTCTACCCACACAGATTCTCCAACATCTGACCTTACATCATTTCTTGCTATCAAGTTAATTTCATTTCTTACTAACAAAGCAACCCCACCACCTCTGCCAACCTGCCTATCTTTTCGATAGGATGTATATCCTTGGATATTTAGCTCCCAGTCCTGATCCCCTTGCAGCCATGTCTCTGTGATGCCCACCACATCATACCTGCCAATTTCAATCTGCACCACAAGTTCATTTACCTTATTTCGTATACTGCATGCATTCAGATACAACACCTTCAATCCTGTATTTCCATCCCCTTTCTCATTGTCGTCCCTTTATCTGATGTGCTTGAAGTTAGATTCCTAGCCCTTTCCAAACACTCTGTCCTATTTTGTGTTCTGGGAACTTTAATAGCCTCTTGTGGGCTCTCCTTTCTTTTCAGTTTTTTCATAATTTTGCATAAAATTAAATCCACCCCCCCCCCCCCACCAACACGCTAACCTGCTGCTTTGGTTCCCATTAGTCATATTTCTTGGAGTTTTACCCTTCCCTTCCCCCCCACTTTCTAGTTTAAAGTCCTGTTGACCACCTTATTTACCCTTTTTGCTAGAACATTGGTCCCAGATCGGTTCAGGTGGAGATCGTCCCAACAGTACAGATCCCTCCTGTTCCAATACTGATGCCAGTGCCCCATGAAATGGAACCCCTCTTTCCTGCACCACTCCTTTAGCAGAATTGATAATGTGAAACCTGTGGATGAGGTGTATTTGGATTTTGAGAAAGCTTTCGCTTAGGTCCCACGGAAGGTTTGATAGTTAAGGGAATCGATAGGCATTTTTCTGGCCACAGACAGGAATCCGGGATTCCCGTTGCCTCCCTGGTGCCAGGGCCAAGGGTGTCACTGAGCAGCCGCAGAGCCTGAAGGGGAGACTCAAGCCATCAAGCGGCACTTGCTCAGCAATAACTTGCTCACTGATGCTCAGTTTGGGTTCTGCCAGAGTCACTCAGCTCCTGACCTCATTACAGCCTTGGTTCAAACACAGACAAAAGAGCTGAACTCCAGAAGTGAGGTGAGAGTGACTGTCCTTGACATCGAGGCAGCTTTTGACTGAGTGTGGCATCAAGGAGCCCTAGCAAAACTGGAGTCAATGGGAATCAGGGGAAAACTCTCCACTGGTTGGAATCATTCCTAGCACAAAGAAAGATGGTAGTGGTAGTTGGAGGTCAATCATCTCGGTTCTAGGACAACAATGCAGGAGTTCCTCATGTAGTGTCTTAGGCCTAACCATCTTCAATTGCTTCATCAATGACCTCCCTTCCATCATAAGGTCAGAAGTGGGGATGTTCGCTGATGGTTGCATAATGTTCAACACCATTCATGACTCCTCAGATACTGAAGCAGCCCATGTCCCAATGCAGCAAGACCTGGACGATATCCAGACTTGGGCTGACAAGTGGCAAGTAACATTCGTGCCACTCAGGTGCCAGGCAATGACCATCTCTAACAAGAGAGAATCTAACCATCACTCCTTGACATTGAATGGTATTATCATCACTGAATACCTCACTATCAACATCCTGGGGGTTACCATTGACCAGAAACTGAACTGGACCAGCCATATAAATACTGTGGCTACAAGAGCAGGTCAGAGGCTAGGAATCCTGCGACAAGTAACTCACCTCCTGATTCCCCACAGCCTGTCCACCATCTACAAGGCACAAGTCAGGAGGAGTGTGATGGAATACTCCCCACTTGCCTGGATGAGTGCAGCTCCCACAACACTCAAGAAGCCTGACACCATCCAGGACAAAGCAGCTGCCTGATTTGCACCACATCCACAAACATTCACACCCTCCACCACCAACACACAGAAGCAGCAGTATGTACCAAACATATGACTACTATCCTCTGGAAGGACAAGGGAAGCAGTTTTATGGGAATATTACCACCTGCAAGTTCTCCTCCAAGCCACTCATCATCCTAACTTGAAAATATATCGCCGTTTCTTCACTGTCGCTGGGTCAAAATCCTGGAACTCCCTCCCTAACGGCACTGTGGGTGTAGCTACACCACATGGACTGCAGCGGTTCAAGAAGGCAGCTCATCACCACCACCTCAGGGGCGATGAGGGATGGGCAATAAATGCTGATCTAGTCAGCAATGCCCACATCCCATGAATAAATTAAAAAAAAACAGCCAACAGTCATGGTCTACATCGGTTACAATGACATAGGTGGAAAGAGGGATGTTTTGCTGCAGTCAGAATTTAGGGAGCCAGGTAGAAAATCAGCAAGCAGGATCTCAAAAGTAGTAATCTAAAGATTACGGCCAGTGCCGCATGAAAGTGAATATAGGAAAAAGAGGATAAGATAGATGAATGCGTACCTGGAAAGATAATGTAGGAGGGAGGGCTTTAGATTCTTGGGATATTGGGACAAACACTGGGGGAATGGGACCTGTACAGGATGGACAGGTTGCAACTGAACAGAACCGGACAGAGTTTCTTGCAGGGCAATTTCCTGGTGCTATTGTGCACATTTAAACCAGGCTTGTCCAACCGGTGGCCCATGAGCTGGATTGTGACCCTAGGAGCCACTGTTCAAAATGCCAGTGTGACGTGTAAGGGAAGTTGAAGGTTCTGCAAGAGGCTGCTCCTCCAACCACAGGCCATTCCTCTCCCATGTTTGCTGCTGATAGGTTCACTAGAGATTGGAGGAACAGCGAACACTAGCGGCAGTGTGTTCTGGGGATAAACAGGTTTTCGGTGGTGGTGGAGGGGGGGGTGCGAATATGGGAAGGTGAGAGAGAGAGAGTCCGCCCGGGCCACAGGGGGTGGGGGGAAGAGAGTCCGCCCGGGCCACAGGGGGTGGGGGGGAAGAGAGTCCGCCCGGGCCACAGGGGGTGGGGGGAAGAGAGTCCGCCCGGGCCACAGGGGGTGGGGGGAAGAGAGTCCGCCCGGGCCACAGGGGGTGGGGGGAAGAGAGTCCGCCCGGGCCACAGGGGGTGGGGGGAAGAGAGTCCGCCCGGGCCACAGGGGGTGGGGGGAAGAGAGTCCGCCCGGGCCACAGGGGGTGGGGGGAAGAGAGTCCGCCCGGGCCACAGGGGGTGGGGGGGAAGAGAGTCCGCCCGGGCCACAGGGGGTGGGGGGAAGAGAGTCCGCCCGGGCCACAGGGGGTGGGGGGAAGAGAGTCCGCCCGGGCCACAGGGGGTGGGGGGAAAGAGAGTCCGCCCGGGCCACAGGGGGAAGTGGGAGAGTCCGCCCGGGCCACAGGGGGAAGTGGGAGAGTCCGCCCGGGCCACAGGGGGTGGGGGGAGAGAGTCCGCCCGGGCCACAGGGGGTGGGGGGAAGAGAGTCCGCCCGGGCCACAGGGGGTGGGGGGAGAGAGTCCGCCCGGGCCACAGGGGGAAGTGGGAGAGTCCGCCCGGGCCACAGGGGGAAGTGGGAGAGTCCGCCCGGGCCACAGGGGGTGGGGGGAGAGAGTCCGCCCGGGCCACAGGGGGTGGGGGGAAGAGAGTCCGCCCGGGCCACAGGGGGAAGTGGGAGAGTCCGCCCGGGCCACAGGGGGAAGTGGGAGAGTCCGCCCGGGCCACAGGGGGAGGTGAGAGAGACTGATGGGGCCCAGTGGTGAGATGCGATGGAGCTCAGCATGTAGGGGTGGGGGAAGAGGCTAACTGGTGAGAGAGAGTGAGTGTGAGAGAGTGGGCTGAATAATATGGTTGTATGCCGACGGTGGGTTCCGCACCTGGTCGGTGGCATTTCGACTTCCAGGACCACCATCAGTGCCTGATAATAGACTAATTGCCGTGAATTAGCAGCAAGGGCGGGTTACAGACTGTCATCCCTAATGCGTGCTGGAGGGCAGGATGTCGGGTCCCTGAGGCTGCAGCTTGTGACCGAGAACATGGTAACGGCTGGCACGGTAAAGGACCCCTGGCACCGCAATGTCAGATGATCCATCAGATGATTAATCGAGTGCATCTACTTTACATCGAAAAGATTTGTATATTTTCCAGTCTGGCCAAGTAAGTCAATTTAATTCTTAGCTAATCTCTGCCAACCATGTCAATCTTCATAGGTGGCAGAACTTTTAGAACTCAACAAGTGTCCTACCTTTTGGCACTGAGCAGTTGTACATTTATTACAGATTTCCATGCATAGATATCTGTGCCATCAGAGTGAGGGGAGAGGCAGTCTGGTAGGGGAAAAACTGCCCCCTGATTCAGTGAGGCTGCCCTTGGTGTCCTCCTGTGTGCAGTATATGATCAACATGACCAGCTCATGTTGAGCGTTGGGAAAAGAAGGACCAAGGATTCACCAAACCCCTTCTGTAGCAGTGGCAAGGTGTACTGTAGAAACCCATGCCGTATTAAAGTTTCCCTGATGTCATGGCCATCCACTTGATCACAGCCAGGTCCACCAGCAGGAGCACCATGTGGTTCCTCAACTCATCATTGCCGTCATCCTCAAGAAGATTGGCTGCCACCTAGCATGTCATCATCCTCAGGGCATCCTCACTTTGGACAGTGATGTTTTGGAGTGCATAGCAAACCATCAGGGACACGCACATCCAGATCTGTTCAGGCATAGAAATCACACCTTTAGAAGACCAATGGTCTGCTCCACTATGGCCCTGGTGCTGGCGTGGCTCTCATGGTGCCTCCTCTCTGATCTGGGCACCCTCACAGGTGTCATTAGCCATCTTTTCAGTGAATAGCCCTTATCTCCTAGTAGCCACCACTCCAAGGAATCTGGGCCAGTGGAAAGGTCTGGAATCTAAGAGTTCCTAAGTATGTGAGTCATGGCGTTGCTGCCTGGGTACCTGGCACATACCTGCATGACCCCCAGATTATGGTCGCACACCAGCTGCGCATTGATCGAGAGGAAGACCTTTCATTTTATGAAGCTGCATGTCTGTCCAACAGGAGTCTTAATGGCTACATGCGTGCAGTCAATGGCTCCCTGCAACCTGGGGATACCTGCAATTGCTGTAAATCCTCAGGCTCTATGTATTTGACTTTGGACATCCTGCATGAATGAGATGTAATTTCCAGGCCTTGGGAACATTGCATTTGTGAACACCTTGATATAATGGTGTGCAGCAGGCTGTGTTATCCCACTGAGGTCTCCACAGGCTGCCTGGTATGAGCCTGTTGTGAAGAAGTAAAGCACCATTGTCACCTTCAATGTGACCAGCATCGGGTGGCTCCCAAGACAGCTGGATGAGATCTTCCCTGTGAGCCTCTCACACAGTGATGTCACCATGGCCCTTGAAAGCCTGAGTCATCTTCTGTACTGAGTCTCACTCCGTGGCAGGTGGCTGAATTGCTGGCTGAATACCATTGGGGTGGCATAAGCTCATTTGCACCTCCGATATGGGTTTCTAGGCTCCTCCAAACCATTGGGGTCTGGCGCAGCTCTGTCCCCTACCTGAGGAACCACAGCATCCTGAGCCTCCCTGTGTTCCCTTTTTCTCACCCTCCTCCTCCTCCTAATCCTTCTCTCCTCCTCACTGGAGGTTGTGTCTCCAACTGAGACCCCAATCCCCATCTGTCTCCAAGAGTTTTCACCCTCGCTCCTGGGTTATGGACAGAATATTCAGTGAACCATCAAAGACCCCTCTGGATGACAGGAGATTCCTCTTCATGAAAAAGTATCCAAAAAGTCACTCTGCACACTCAAATGAGCAGTCCCTGTGGTCAATGGAGTTTGAACTCTAAAGCTGACACTCTGCTCTCAGCTGCAGGTCTAAAACCATTCCAAACAAGCTTGCCCTTAAAAAAATGCATTCCCCACCTGTTGTAACTCTGACCCTGAAGGTGTATTATTACCTTCTGACCATATTATTGCAGTGAGATGGAAACTAATTAGCTCGATTGACTTTTAAATATATCCTTAATTAACGCAGGCAGGTTTCTGACTTTTTGACCCGATTCTGTACTGTATTATTGCAAACCGGCAAGATGATTTCATAACTGACATCATCATGCCCCAAAATATGCT
Source organism: Carcharodon carcharias (assembly GCF_017639515.1). Lineage (NCBI taxonomy): Eukaryota > Metazoa > Chordata > Chondrichthyes > Lamniformes > Lamnidae > Carcharodon > Carcharodon carcharias. The sequence goes on along the minus strand of NC_054480.1, from coordinate 78,420,509 downwards.
TCATGAAGTGGAAAACATTCCCAATCGCAGAGCTTATTATTCAGCCCAGTGAGTGAGTGTGTTGGGGCGGGGGGGTTGTGGGGGAGAATGTTGATGGGGAGGAAGTGTAAAGTGGGGGAGTAGAGTGGTGGGGGGGAGAATGTTGGGGGAGAGAGTGTGGGTGTGTATCCGGCTCACTCCCAATCTCACAATTCTCATGCCCCCACACCAACATTTACTCGCGCTCACTCACACAGTGGGTGAGTAAAAGTGAGAGAGCACCCTGAGGCTGGGATTGAGCGAGACACACACGCTGACCCTCTCACACTTGGATTAGGAGTCGCCAATCGGCAGGAAAAATGGTTTGCTGAACAATGGACTACCTTAAAAAATGGATGATGCGGGGACAGTTGAGGTATATTCCCTTGACAGCGAAAGGAAGTAAATCCAGAGTTCCCTGGATGACAATGGTGATAGAAATTGAGATAAGAAGAAAAAATGTGCTTGTGACAGGCATCAGGTAGAAAATACAATTGAAAACCAAGCTGAATATAGAAGTTTCAGAGTGAAAAAGCAAATAAGAGAAGCAAAAAGTGAGTATGTAAAAAGACTGGCAGATAACATAAAAGGGAATCCCAAAGCCTTCTACAGGAACGTAAATAGTAAAAGGAGGAGTAGGGCCAATTTTTTTTGTATTCATTCACGAGATATGGGCTTCAATGGCTGGGACAGCATTTATTGACCATCCCTAGCTGCTCTTGAGAAGGTGGTGGTGAGCTGCCTTCTTGAACTGCTGTAGTCCATGTGGTGTAGATACACCCACAGTGTTGTTAGGAAAGGAGGTCCAGGATTTTGACCCAGGATCAAAAAGGAGATTTAGACATGGAGGCAGAGGCCATAGCTGAGGTGCTAAATAAATACTCTGCATCTGTCTCTACCAAGAAGATGAAACCCAGGTCATGATAAAAGAGGAGGTTATTCAGGCACTAGATGGGTTTAATGTTGATAAGTATTGGATAAGTTATCTGAACTTAAAGTTGATAAGGCACCAGGACTGGATGAGAGTAGTGAGAATGAAAATTGCAGTGGCACTGGCTATGATTTTTCAGTCCTCCTTAGACTCAGGGGTGGTGCCAGAGGACTGGAGAATTGATGTCGATGATCATCATGGTCTCATTGAAAGATTGAGCAAGCTCGAAGGGCCGAACGGCCTACTCTTTGTCCTTTTTCTTCTGTTTGTATGTTCACTCTGGTTAAAGCAGGGTTAATTTGCAAAAGACCTATTTGTCAAATTAAAAATAACCAACATATGGAAACATTGCTCTGCTGGTCTTCTGATCTAAATTCAATCAAACTGATGTTACAGTAACACTTCTGATTCTAATTCCTCTACACTCCATATTAGACTCTTATTAAAACTCAGAACATGTGGCATCCTTTCAGTGACTTTCCTGTTAAGATTATATGTGTCTGGTGGTGGTGGCATTGGGGGAGAGAGGGGAGGAGGGCTGAGCTGATTTTTGAAGGGTTGACCAATTGTGGCATTTTGCCTTTGTCTCACTTCCTCTACATGGCTTAGTACTTTGATCATGAACACCCAGGATGAGTAAAACATTTTTCTCTAATTACTGAGCATGGTACAGTACTGGTTTATCCCAATGCAGTTATAGTTTATACTGGGGCATTATTGCTTCAACCTGCTAGAGTGCATAAACACTATATTGCTTGATGAAGTACTGAGGATTACAGAACTGGAAGGGCGGTGTCAGTTCAGACCCTAGCGACCACAAAGCCACAATACAAATCCTTCCCTAATTCAGCATTAGTTGGATTGAACTCAGTTGCACTTCAACATGCAGTAGGATCGCCTGGTGTGGGAAATGGTGGAGTATCACACAGGTGTAGGTTGAGCTGCTCTTCTGAGCTTGAGGCTGAATTAGTGTTTCTCCAAACATATGAACATACACAAATGTATGAATTAGGAGCAGGAGTAGGCCATTCGGCCACTCACGCCTGCTTTGCCATTTGATAAGGTCATGGCTGGTCTGACTGTGGCCTCAGCTCCACATTCTGCCGACCACTTTTGACTCCCTTGTTAGTCAAGAAGCTCTTTACCACTGCCTTAAAAATATCCAGTGACCCTGCCTCCATCACTCTCTGGGGAAGAGTTCAAAGATTCACGACTGTCTCACATCTTAAACGGGAGACTCCTTATTTTTAAAATGTGTCCCCTAGTTCTAGTCTCTCCCACAAGGGGAAACACCCTTTCAGCTTCCACCCTGTCAAGTTCCCTCAGAATCTTATTTGTTTCAATAAGATCACCTCTCATTCTTTGAAACCCCAATAGGTACAGGCCCAGCCTGTCCAACCTTTCCACATAAGATAAGCCCTCCCATCCCAGGAATCAGTTGAGTGAACCTTCTTACATATAAAACTGCATTGGGTGGGGAGCTATCAGATAGTGAGCCATAAACCCACTAACAGGATAAAAGCAAAAAACTGCAGATGCTGGAAATCCGAAACAAAAATAAAAATACCTGGAAAAACTCAGCAGGTCTGACAGCATCTACGGAGAGGAACACAGTTAACGTTTTGAGTCCGTATGACTCTTCACCAGAACTAAGGAAAAATAGACTATTTAACAGGAAATGGACTATTAATCAGCGAGAGAAATGCCCACTTACAGGAGGTGGCTCTTTTGCTTCTGAGTCCTCACTCCTGAGTTATAAAAATATCACAGCCCCTCTGTTCTCAGTGCTCTTCTCACCCACCATCTTATTGCTGCTGCTAATTCACCACTGCAGAAAATCCTGGTCTTTATGCCAATCTCATTGCCTCTTTCCCTCCATATGAGCCCCAATGACCTGATCCTCAGTCGCCCTTTCTCTCCTCACCTCCAATTACCTGACTGCTGTTCCTGACTTATTAGCTGGTCCTCATTCTTTGCTAGTCAAAACTGCCTTTTTTTTTCCAGATCTCCAATAGTTTTAGAAATAAAAATGAGTGTACAATGAAAGTGAAAAAAACATAATTTTTTTTAAGGTCTGCATGCTTTCTTACCTAAGTTTCTCACAGTGATGCTGAGATTACTGTTTTATTCCTGGCAAATCTAGGACAATCCTGGAACTTTGAAATGACAACTGGAGGCTGAATGGTCAGGTCTGCCTGTGATAGCCCTACCCAAGCCACCCCACCCCTTGTTAAAGCAAGACCACTACCACAGGTGAAGAATGAGTGGGCTTAGATTGACACTAAGGCACCTTGTAACTACACTACAGTGTGACTCAATACTTTGAAGAGAAGAGGAGACAAAATTAAGAGAAATGTGACAGTGCAGAGTATTTAAATGAGATTGAGAGCTTTTTTAGTTTTGCTGTTGGGAAATATCATTCCTAAGAGTTTCCTAATGTTGACATATTCCAATCTTCCTCCATGAAGACAGTAACTCACTGTTTGATCCAAGCAGTCCCTTTCTTCCCTGCAGTTTCTGCCAATTTCCTTTATTGACAATTGTGACCATACAACAATAGGACAAAAGATTCAAATCTGGCTGTGGAACTGATGTGCGCTTGCACATAGAACAGCCGTTGGCTGATTTCATTAACCACCGGACACCTGAATTGAATGAGTTATAGATGCCAGACATGGCATGGGGCAGGGAGAGGATTCAGAGAGCAAAGGAGGTAAGCAAAAGAGTCAGTTCCCCCAATCGGCCTGGAGGACGAATGTCAGGAAAGCAGAAATCCATTGCAGCATGGCCCTGGGACAAATATTGGAGGGATGAAATATACAGTGGGACCTGTGAGAGGAACCTTGAGTCAGAGGAACTGTACTGAGTAACTGGTGACCACCATCTCTCTCCCTTCTTAGCAAATGGGGGCCTCTGCTCAGCAGCAGCTGCCCCTATCATTACACAGGCCTCTGGGTGAGGAATTAAACAGAAGTTCGAGTTGAGGCCAGGTCCACCAGTTTGCTTAGCTGAATCCCACCTTTACATGCAGGAAAGTGGGATTAGAAAGGACACCTGGGTGTCCTTGGGTTGGCATGAACAAGAGGGCTGAATGACCTCCTTCTCTGCTGTAACTTTTCTATAGTTCTATGGTACATTTTTCTTCTTTAAGTCAGGCTTTTCCTTCAACCCTGTTGGTAAATTATGGTGAACCTTGACCTCTGGTTGAGAACCCCTGACCTATTGGATAACCAGGTACCTAAAAGGCAGGCTATTGGTCAATCCAAATACTTTAAGCAGACACAAGTCGTAATCAGGTCAGATACTTTGATATAACAGATAATGTTCGAGCATGACAAGCGGTTTCACCTTGACAAACATGAGGACACTGCTCTTGAAGGGGGCTAAATTACAAACTCATCTGTGGAAGCACTGTTTCAGTGAGAGAATGATCTGAACCTACAGAACTGAACTCCCCAGGGAGATGGTGGAAGCAGATAATATTGATTCGTTCAAATTCAAATGAGATGGATTTTTTCTGAAAATAACATTTTGGTAGGCACAGTGCCTGATTGAGATGAGCTGAGGATTAACCAGCCAGTTAATGAAGGCCATTTTCCATCACCATAAGAATCAATTACAAAGGTGCTGCTTACAATGTGTTCAGGGTGCCAGCTATCTCAGGTAGTCTGAGCTGTTCAAGCAGTTTTTGACACCTCATTAAAGTGCAATTATCTTAATCCTCTGCGTTTAACAAAGCTGAGCTTTGCCAGCTTCTCATTAACTGGTTCTGAGTGCACATATATGTTTTATACCTGTGTTTAGCTATGGGCTTTCATAGTCCTTTGAAGAGCTTTTGCAGACCAAAAAATAAGTCTTTAACAGCTTGAACTCAAAGCTCCTATAATACAATTACAATGCCATTTCTTTTAAAATAACTTGATATATGCTTTTCATTTAATTTTAGAAATACCAGTTATATTGCCCACTTTTTATAGCAGTAAAATAGAATCAATAACAGCACATTCACTATAAGTGGGATAAAATATACGAGCAATTTGAGACATGACATGTGGTAAGTGCAGCATATTTAAGAGTGGTTTGGTTAGTATGGTTCCTGAAGCTTTCAACCTCTGGAGCTTTCCTCACCTCATGTCTGTATTTGATCTAGACTGATTGATAGAGATTGATTGCAACAATTAGTCAGCAACTTCACTATCATTACATCATGCGACTATCAAATTGTTAAAAGGTGAACAAGGCAGACATAGTCTTTCGCTTATCCACCAATAAAAGGCCAGTTATGGTGAGCTCCAGTAAAATGCTTTTCCTGGATTCAGGAAAACATTCACCTTTGGTATTAACCAATTGAACTCTCTGGGGGATGTATTTCTCTGGTTAAAATAAAGAGGTTGCATGTTGAAAACTACCTTTCTGAATAGTTCCTGTTTTCCCCCCCTCCCCCCATCCCGCTCCCCCCCACCCCGCTCCCATTGTTCTGACTGAAGCTGGGCTCAGTTCCATGGTGTTCGTCCTTGCCCACTGTGTAAATCAGTGCCTTGAGGCCAGTTGGCAATTCAGCTGTTCACAGCCAAGCTTGGTTCAATCCTCATTGACCCTCCGTACACCCTCACCAGGCAGCAGAGGGTTGCTGAATGGTGATCAGGGCTGGGAGCCCTGGATGAATTCCTTTCTCCCTCCTGTGGCCCAGAAGAACACTGAGATCAATCATAGCACCACAGCTGCTGCCTTGGCTGAGATCAGATCACACGGCTAGGAGACAAGTCCAGGACTTTCCCAATCTATAGGGCTCAGGGCTTCACTCAGTGCTCATGCACATGGCGATTTTCAATTGAGAACTCTTGGTTTTGAGAGTTATTGAAGTTATTTAAAGTATGCAGCCTGTGTATAATTTCAGCCACCTTAGGCAACATTACTGTTACAGAGTTATACATTGATGTTACACAGCGTCTAGACCACCTAGACTAGTTTAGTGGTTTTTCCACCTGTCCATTACAGTTTTACTTGATCATTAGTCTGGTTCTGGTGGTCAAATTGGCCAGGCCAGAAGCCTCATCCTCAATGTGTTCAAATATCATTCACAGACTTCTGCTGCTCAGCCATTGTCAACATCATTTTCAGGACGGGGTAAAGGAGAAAAGCAAAATACTGCAGATGCTGGAAATCTGAACTAAAAAACAGAAAATGCTAGAAAACCTGAGCAGGTCCAGCAGCATCTGTGGAGAGAGGAACGGTTAACATGTGGGGAGAATTTTACGTGGATGGGCCAATTAAGGCCCGCCCTGTGTGACACATGCCTCGTAGCGCTCAGCGCTACCTGTGTGGGCTGGGGGAGGAGGGAGAGTTGGGGCCTGTGCTCTTTTGCGCATGTGCGCAACAGAGTGTAGAAACCTCCCTGAGGCACAGAGCTGGGACATGCTTATCAAATGTTTAAAAAATATTTATTAATTTAATAAACCGTTCATGAAATCTCATCCCGCCCGTGGATGAAGTTTCATGAAAACTGTGAAGGCCGCCTGCGCTCTTCACCTGCTCCCTGCCAACCTTAAGGTTGGACAGGCAGCCCTGTCAAATCACTTAATTAGTTTATTAATGGCCTTTGACAGTTCGGTTGCATGCCCGCTTAATGAAAGATGGGAATGACGCGCGGTGACGCTGGGATGCATGCCCGATGTCACTGCGTGTCATTTTATGTGTTGGCGTGCGGGGGCGAACAGAAAATCCTGGTTCATATCTCTTATTGGGTTATTGGGCACCAGTCAATGATATGGAACATGGGTTTTATTTATCCACAAGGATATTTGTGTCATCATGAAGTCTTCATGTTTAGCTGTGGCTCATGGATACCTCTCTCACTTCTGAGTCAGAGGTTCAAATCTTACTGCAGAGATCTGAACTCATAAACTAGATTGACGCTCTGCAATATTGAGAGAGAGCTAGACAGTTAATGGTGCCAAGTTTTGTTAAGGTGTTAAACTGAGACCCAGCTTACTTGAGTGGATATAAAATATCCGGTAGCACTTTAAAGGAAGAGTAGGGGAGTTCTCCCCGGCATTGGGGCTGATGCCTATCTTGTCTATCTATCTAATTTGCTATCTATCTTACTGTTTGTGAGACCGTGCTGTGCATACAGTGGCTGCTGCATTACAACAGAAACAGCACTTCAGAAGAAATTCTTTGATAATGAAATGTTTTGGGGCCTCCTGAGGTTGTGAAATGTGTTATATAAATGTAAATATTTCCTGGTTTGCCATTTTTAATGGTACCAGATTGGTTCCTTGTAACACAATTTGCAGAGTATAAAATGATTACAGACTAGTCTTCATGTTTAGCTGTGGCTCATGGATACCTCTCTTACCTCTGAGTCAGAGGTTCAAATCTGAGGTTCAAGTCAGAGCTAAGCTGTGAGTAGAATGATAAAGGAACTATTTTAGATAACTGCCTGAGATTAATATTGATGTGCATAAGTATGTATAGATGGTCGACATCTATTACCTTTGTTTTTAAATCTCCTTATTGTTAATATTTGATTTCCTTGTGTCCCACACCATTGGCAAATGTATAGTAAAGCTCTAGTGATATAAGACCATTTGGTGCCTATTGAGCAAGGTATACAAGCTGGCAGTGAGGGACAAAATTAAAATAATTTAGAATATTCGCTATGAAACCACCAGTAAATCACAGGAAATTGTGTCAGCTGCATCAGCTCCTCCCTAGAAGTTTTGAAGGCACTGGTAGGTTGATGTGCAGAGCTCCACGGAGTCAAGACTGAGCCACAGAGTACTCGGTCCTGACTGGGGAGTTGAATCTGGGACCTTCGGAGTTTTTCCATGTGTGGCTCAACTAAATAAAAAATAACCCAGTTGTCAACTTACATAAATTACCCAACAACAAGGGGCAAGTTCAACTGGTGGCCAAGCTGGGATTCAATCATTGCCCTTCTGATTGGAAGTCCAGTATCTGTCATGCTGGGGACAAATAGGATTTGAAAGGCCTCTTACAAGACATGAAAGCCTTGTATCTAACAAACCCTTGGATATATGGTTTACTGTGTGCACCTGTATGTTAAACTATGTAGCATTGCAAAGGAGGCCATTTGGTCCAGTTGGTGTTTAGATTTTACACAAGCCCACTCCTACTCTTCCTCTGTCCCTACTCCCGTCCTCTTTATGTATACTGTACATCCCCTTAAACTCATCAGTACTCTGCTTCAGCCACTCCATGTGGCAGCGAGTTCCACATTCTCACCATTGTCAGTGTAAAGATCCTAAATCCTATATTTGATCTGTAAGTGCCTATTGTATAGTCATGTTCACCTGTTCTGGACTCTCGTGCTGTGTGTTTTTATAATGATATAAAAAGCAACAATTGCTCATAAGGGATTGGCTAAACACATTGTGGGTTCACCTATTAATTCTAGGCACATGTGAACAGGTATACATGGATAGAAAGCTTGAAGGATATCAGAGCTGCTCATAAGTTGGGAACAATTTCTCCACATTCCTCCCTACTGAACTCCTTTATAAGGTTAAATACTGATCAAGTTTCCTTCTTTGTCTCTTTTCCTGAGAAAAGAGAGTCAACCTGCTCAGCCTTTCCTGATTGTGACATCCTCTCATTTTACTTACATCTTTGTAAATCCCTCCTGCACTTTCTCCACTTCTTCAATACCCTTTTCATAGTATCAAGACCAGAAATGAAAAGAATACTTCAGGTCAAGGTCAAAGGAACAGCTTCATGCCCCTTTTTAGTGGATATCATGATATTGTCTTTAATTGACCACAGAATACTGCTGGGACTTTGAAAGGGGCACAATTTTTATTAAACGCAACTGGACAAGTATCTCCCATTCATGTCTAAGAACTGTTATAGCACGAATCACACTGAGACACACAGCTATTTCACGTTTGTTAGTGTGAATAGTACACCTTTCTGACCTGTCTTGTGTGGTTGGTAGCCCATCCCTCTCTCAGCTGGAAATTTGCGTAAACTTGTATAATTGGGAAGGTGTGTAATGGAGAAAGTGCGCTCACAATGCATTTGTTGTCGACAAGGCATTATATTTGATATATCAGTTCTATTCTCCAGAGTGGCACTCCAGTGCAGTACTGAAGGAGTGCTGCATTTCCAGAGGTGGCTTCCTCCATGTATAATGTTAGGCCATGTTTGCCTGGTTAGGTGGATGTTAAAGATTTAGAATGATTTGAAGAAGAACAGGGAGCTCTCCTGTATTCTTGGTGAACATTCCTCCTTCTGCCAAGACAGTCTGTGAGGAATGGTGGATACTCTTCAGTTGTGGGGGGTATTAAAATGTCTGCTTTAACCATACATACTCGATTCAGTTCCTCTGTGCCAGGGTAGTAAAAGACTACAAAAATTCTCAAGAACAGAAAATATCCGTTAGACCTGAGGTATCTATAATTTCACCTTTGTGACTCACTTCATAGCATCCAGAAATGTTTTCTCTCTCCTGCCAGATAGGAACACACTGATTTTTATCAATGTGGGTTGGCTTAAGGTTAACATTTGGACATCTGTGATTGCTGAAACCCTCAGTCATGTCTTTGTAACATCAAGGCTGGACTATCTAGCACCTCCAGCCAGCCTCCTATCTCCCACCCTTCATAAACTTAAGCAGATTAAAAACTCTGCTACCCATACCCTAACTCGCACTTAGTCCTGTTCATCTATCATCTCTGTGCTCACTGACTTACTTTGGCCCTGGTCAAGCAATGTTTCAATTTTAGAATTCTCATCTTTGTTTTCAAACCCCAGTGGCTTCGTCCTTCTCTATCTTTGTGACCTCCTCCAGCCCCACCACCCTCTCAAATCCTTCAAGTCTGGCCTTTTGCACATTGCCAGGTTTAATCGCTCCACCATTGAAGGGAATGCTATTAGCTATCAAAGCTCTGGAATTCCTTCTCTAAGTCTCTCCATATTTTCATTCTTCATCGCTGCTCTAAATCTCTGGCCAAGTGTGATCATCTACCTGTAATGTTTCCTTATGTGGCTCAGTCTCAAATTTCCTTCGATAATGCTCCTGTGACATGCCTTGAGACATTCTACCACGTTAAAGATCCTTTATAAATAGAGGCTGTTGTTGTTCATGCAATTTTTCACATTTAATTGTGAATGGAGAAATTGCAAAGATTGACAGTGTCCTTGTAGTGAGTTGGTGGCAGATGCTGACTTGTCCCTTAATGGATTTGGCTCTGCTTGTTTGGGTGCTGCTGTTGGGTTCCAGCTTTAGAGAGGCTTAGAAGTCTGGGCATTCAGTTTTATAATAAGAACCATAATTCCTGAGCTTTAGTTTCTGACTTAGAACTTTTGCATCAGCCAGCCTGCCTAAAGCTGGAGTCTTTCTGTAGTTGAACTTGCACTGGTATAATTCCATATTTTCAACTCAATTGAATTCCATGATACCTGTAACACAGCATAGTGGATGTGCTTTTGAATTGGTATGCCTTGCATACTTAATTCAAACTCCTTCCCTATCTTCCCTTAACGAATGCACACTCTCAGTTTCCTGTAAGCAAACATATTTGGCAAACATGCTGAAAATGCTTAGCTCCCATCTGTTTACAATATGGGGCTCAAGGACATAAAGCTGCCCACTCTCTGGCTGTCACAGACCTAAGTGCAGCCAGAGTTATCATCTGTGCCTTTTCGTTAATCTACCAACTAACCTACATTGTTTTTCCTTTCCAAGGGCCAATATCAATGTCCAAAAGTACAGCATTGTCTGCACTGTCCTACCAGAAGGACAATTTGACCGGGGGAGTTACCAATCCCAGTGAAGTCTTTTGTTCAGTTCCTGGTCGGCTCTCGCTCCTGAGTTCCACATCCAAGTACAAGGTGACGGTGGCAGAAGTCCAGAGGCGCTTGTCTCCACCTGAGTGTCTGAATGCATCCCTTCTTGGGGGAGTTCTACGGAGGTGAGTGAAGAAACTTCAGAAAGAAGTTGGCTGTTAATTATTTTTCGGGAACAAGGGAGAAGGATGCTTTATAATCATGTGCTTTAAGATTGAGAGCTGCAATAATAGAACTGAGTAAATATGTAAATATCGATAGTGCTCCAATATCTCTTAAGTAAATTACTTTTGGAATGCATTCAAAGAGCTGCTTTGGCTGGTGTTTAATAGCTGTTTTATAAAGAGGAAAGCAAGACCTTGCATTTATAAAACACCTTTTATGACCTTAGGAAGTCCCAAACCACTTTACAGCCAATTAAGTATTTTTAAAGTGTAGTCACTGTTGTAATGTCGGAAACATGGCAGACAACTAGGCCACAGCAAACTCCCACAAACAGCAGTGTAATAAATGACTAGATAACTAGTTTTACTATATAAAAACAAAAAATGCTGGAAATACTCTGCAGACCAGGCAATGTTAAAGGAAGGAGAAACAGAGTTAAAGGGTGGGATCTTATTGAGGCATTAGCAGTCTCACCTGCTGCCTGGAGAGCCAGTGAGAGACCTGCACTGCCTCTTTTCGGGAAGGCCTGCTGAACCACATACCAATCAGGCAGTGGTGAGGTCAGCGAAGGACCTTCCCCTGGAATCAAGACCCTAGGGGCAGAAGCCTTGCCTACTGAGAGCTGCTGGCCAGTCAGAGGCTGGCAGCTCTTGTGCTCAGCAGTGTCACAGGGGAGGTCATGGTTGCTGCTGGAAAACACCTACTGGAGTCCCAGGATCGTGCAGCGACTCAAGCCACAGGGAAGTAATGTGGGGTGGGAAGAGGGGTTTCGCAGGTTAAGAAGGAAGCAAGGGTGTTAGCAGCAGGGGGTGGGTCCCAACGCCCCCCCACCCACCCTTCCCAATGTTGAGTCAATCAGGCACTTTGATTGAGGAAGCCCCCTCGGAGGTGACATGGTTTTAGTGCCGTGCATTTCGCATGGTGACGGACACCCCCCCACCGCCACTGGGAGGCTGCAGGATGAGGCCCTTATTAATGGTCATTAATTGGCCACTTAAGAGCCTCAATTGGTGGCAGGAGGAAAGATTGACCATGGACCTTCCCACCCAGAACTTAATTCTGGCAGACGGAGGAAGGGGGTGGGGTTCCGGTATACCACCATCCCACCTAATGACATGCCCTTCCCATCTCCAAACTTGCACCCAGTGAGATTCCACCCATTCAGGTTGATGATCTTTTGTCAGAACTCGAAGAAGTTAGAGATGTAACAGATTTTAAACAAGTGCAGAGGGTGGGGGTTGCGGTGGTGGGGTGCGGTGGAACGAGCAGAATGGTCTGGAGTGATTAAATGGCAGAAGGGATGATGGTGCAAAGCAAAAGAAGATGGAAATGCGACAAGGAAAGAATGTGTCGAGAGGAGGTGTAAATGGGAAAAACAGAATCATTTTCATGTCTGGAATATGCGGCCAGAAATTATGATCTGAATTCAATGCTGAGTCCAGAAGGCTGTAAAATGGCTGGTGCTGCTCCACAAGCTTACATTTCATTCAGACAGTGTAGGAGGCTGAGAACAGGGACGTCAAAGTGGGAGTGTATGGAGAATAAAAATGACACGTAACCAGAAGATCAGGGTCATGTTTATTGTATCACACAGACTGAATGGATGTCTTCCACAAAACTGTCAGCCAATCTGTGTTTGGGCTTCCCAATGTGGAGAGCACATTGTGAACAGAGAATAAAGCATACTAAATTGAAAAAAGCAGTAGTAAATCACTGCTTCAGAAGGAGTGTTTGGAGTGGAAAGGACAAAAGTAATAGACCAGATGATGCATTTCTTGGACTTCGCCAGGATGTTGACTGGGTACGGGAGTGAGTGTTGGGGATATTGAGGAGTGGACCAGGGTGTCATGGAAGGAATGGTCCATTTGGAATGATGAAAGGGGAGGGAATGGGGAAAATATCTTTGTGACGGCATCATGTTGAAGATGGTGGAAATGGTGGTGGATGATCTGCTGAATGAGGAGGATGGTGGGGTGGAAAGTGAGGACAAGGGGAACTCTATTGTGCTCTGGCAAGGCGGGAGGGGGAAGGAAGGCATGAAAGCAGGAGTGCAAGCATTGGAACAGATGTGGTTGAGGACCCTGTCAACCACAATGAAGGGGAATCTTCAGATAAGGAAGCTGTGATATGGAAATTGGCATTGTCAGAACATATGTGATGGAGAAACTGGAAAGCTTTTGCAATCTGTTTCAGTGATTTTTGGTTGAGGGATAAATATTGGTTAGAACTCCCATGCTCCCCTTTGAATAGTGCATGGGGTAGTTTGCATCCATCTGAAAGAAAGCACCTTTGGCAGCGCAGCATTCTGTTAGTCTTGTACTGATGTGAGAGGCTGGATCATAGGCTGAACTCTCTGACATGATGCTTGAACAAAGAATCTTTGACAATGCAAACCACTGGGCCATGCCTGACGCCTCAATATAATTAAATACTGTAGCCAAACAGCATCAGCAATATCATCAAGGAAAGCTTAGTTTTGGTGATGCTTGTTAAGGGAAAGATATTGACCAGGAGACCTTTCTGCTCTTCTTTCAATTTAATACCTTGTCCAATCTTTAGTATTGCAGCACTCCCTTAGTATCGTCAACCAATGGTTGGCACTGACCCATGGTTGCTTTCAACTGAGCCAAGATAATGCAGTTAAAAACAAGCCACACATTGCCAGTTCTGGTGCAGGGTTACCTGTTTTAAATGTGGGTTGGGAAGGTGTGCAGCAAATGATGACACCTGAGGATTTGGGAACAGCCCAGTGTGTAGCTATGGTGCGGCTGAGAACTTCACACATCGAATTTCCTGTTACTTTACCAGGAACATCTTCCAGATCCCACAATGCTAATCTAAGATAACTAAGGGCCTAAAGCTTGTATGATGTCTACCAATGTTCCTTGGCATCTTGAACATTTTAGACCATCTTCCTTCTGGCAAGTTGTTATGGAACCTTGGTTAGACCACATTTAAAGTACTCTGCACAGTTCTGGTCTCTAAAATATGAGAAGCATGTAGAGGCACTAGAGAAAATGAAGAAAAAAAGATTTGCAAGGATGATTCCAAAACTGAGAAGTTAAAACTGTCAGGAAAGACTGAAAGGCTGGGACACTTTTCTCTAAGAAAGGGAAGACTGTGGGTGGCCTATTAAAGATCTTTAAAATTATTAAGGGTTCAAGTCTGAGTTTTGTGGCAATATTTAAGTTTACATACATGTTGGAGTCTGGAACTATGAATAGTGATGGTAGAGGCTCCAATTTTCACATGGCCAACTAGGAATCTCTCCCCACCTGTCATTGGCATGTGTTGGAGGGATTTGCAGTTTGATACCTGTTTGACTGTGTTATGAATGTACCTTTCTTGGCTGTCAAGTCCTGAGGTGGGAATCAAATTCAGAGCTTTTAGTCTAGAAGCAGGAACATTACCCAGTGCATGACAAGACCTCCACAATTTTCATTGTAGTGAAGTGTAAATCTTAAAATTTTCACAATAACACACAAAGTCATATTGGATATTTTGGTGGTGAAATTGAACTGTACTAATTGAATCAGCAGTTTGTTTTACACTCTGCCCAATTCCTCTCTTCTTTCTGTTACGGAAGAGAAGAGAAGGCTCAGTGTAAATTTGCTCTGGGGCTGGCAAGACACAATGAGCCTGTTTCATGTTACTGCTACAACTCAATTTCACTCCCCGTGTTTGTAACTGCACAGCTCCAAATAAACCCTTATATAGACTCTCATTTAAGGCTGAGGGCTCAGATGTCGTCCTCCTTAGGCAAGGATTTTTAGGATGGTGACGTTTCCCTTCCTGTCATGCAAAGAGTGGCAGAGAACACATCCCCACCATTACTGCCTGCCCCGCAGCCATTTAACACTCCAACAAGTGTTAATTGGCTGGAGACGGGACTTTCGACCCAAGTCAGGTGGAAGTCCCATGTCAGAGACCTGCTGGACAATCTGATTGGCTAACTGTCTAGTCCCTGCAGCGGACAGGAATGGAACTGCTTGTAGTCCCTGGAGTCTAAATGCTGGGAGTCCAGGACAAGGAGGTGTGGGGGTCTCCGGATGGGGAGCGGAGGTGAGGCCCAGAGGGTTGGGCAGAGGGAGAGGTGGTGCTGTTGGTTGAGAGACTGGGAGAGGGAGGTAGGAACTGCGGGGGCTGGACCTTCTGGGTAGGGGGAGTGCCCAATGTTAAAGGGAAATTGTTGATGGCATTGCCCTCTTCCCACCCAAGGCCTGAACACGGTTCATTTTTGGGCTCCCCCCCACCCTGAACTCCTCCCGCCAGCCTGAAAATTGAGATTGGGTGGGAAATGGCCCTTAAGTGGTCAATAATTGGCCATTTAAAGGCTTCAAATGAGGCAAAGGTGGTATAGGCCTCATCTGTCCAAGCGTAAAATTGCAGAGCGGTCGGGATGGGTGGGAGCTGGTGGGAAGGCTGTCCGAGAAATTTTAAGGTCCCCCACTGCCCACAGACCCACCTGCGGGAGAATGTAACATTTTACCCTTAGAAACAGTTTTAAAAAGAACTAGATATGTAGACATTGGCTTTGGTATTCCCAAAGAATAGAAAATTTCTGCTCATCCAGTATTGGGTGTTAGACAAGTTAGTGTATTAGTGTAACAAATTACAGATGGTGGAGAGGTCAATTATGGATGCATTGGCTGGACTTCAAGGGGTAAATGATCTGACCTTAGGTCCACACTGCAGCTGTCCCTCAGCTTCATGTCTTCTGTAGGAGCCAAACATGGTCTGCCTCACCCTATTTATGCTGCTAACTCTTAACATGATCTGTCGAGCTTTTTAAATAGATTGATTTTGACAAAAGCTTAAAATTTTCCAGCCACTGATTGTGCCGGGTCATTCACTACAAACTGTTCAGCATCGATAGGGAAAATTTCCTTGGGTAACCAACGGTCACTAATCCATTGTCCAAACTGTGAAAGAGACGCTTAAATATGGAAGGTGCTGTATAAATGCTGAAATAGCATTGTGCTCAATCAAAATAAAGCAGATCAGGACAAATCATTCATTGTAGTCACAGGTTCAAATCCCAGAGAGACACAAGATGGAAATGTCAGAAGAGAGAATTATTTTCAGAATTGTGAAATGAGTTACCAGGAAAGATTGGTAAACCACACTGGATAAGTGCTTTTGAATAGCAATTAAATGCTGGCAGGTAAGGCTGAAGTATATGAAAAGGCGAATGGGTGGGGTTGATTAATTTAAAGGACGAGCCTTGTCCTGCTGTTGGAATTCCTGTGTTCTTATTCATTACCGGTGGGGGACTTCTGTTTAAAGGGAGCATTATGCTCATGAAGCTTGTGTGGTATTTACAAAATTGATAGAGCAAGCAGAAAATATAAATTTAATTACTGTTTAATCTCTTGACATTTTGGGGAATTTACTGTTTGAAGTTCCATGAATTCTGAGCCAGAAAAAGTTCTTGGCTGATTGAGAAAGTCGCGAGGAAGAATCTGAGATAACAGGACAGGTAAGACGACACTGTGGAGAAATTGGATACAAGACAGAAGTAGGTTAGACCCTGGCTGGTGTCTGGTATTGTGTTGGGTTTCTTCTCACCTGCTTTGCAAGTAAATTTTAGAAAATGGATATTTGTTGGTGAAGGCAGAAGGTACAGCATGAGTACTTTGCGTCAGTGTTTTCCAAAGAAGAGAACTTTGCCAAAACCACAGTGAATAAGGAGGTTATCAGGATTTTGGATGAAATAAAATAGATAAAGAGCGGGCACTGGAAAGGTAGCAGTGGCAGTACTTAAACTGTATAAGTCACCTGGCCCAGATGGAATGCACCTTTGGTTGCTGAGAGAATGGTAGAAATTGTGGAGATGCTGTCCACAATTTTCCAATCCTCCTTAGATATGGCGGGAGGCCACATGGTGCCAGAGGACTGGAAGATTGCAAATATTACACCCTTGTTAAAAAAAGTGGAGAAGGATAAAGCTGACAATTAGAGGCCAGTAAGTTTAATGGCAGTGGTGAGGAAGCTATTAGATACAGTAATCTAACAGAAAATTAAAGCAATTGGACAAACACAGACTAATAAAGGAGCGTTAGCACAGATTTGTAATGGAGAAATCATGTTTGACTTTTGCTGAGGTAACAGAGGGAGGATGAGGGCAGTGTGGCTTATATTGTGCTTCGACTTTTGAAAAAGCATTTGATAAAGTTTCATATTTGGTTTGTTAGCAGAATTAAAGCCTAAGGGATAAAAGGGACAGTAGCAGCATGGATACAAAATTGGTGAGGGGGTGGAAAGCAGAGAGTTCTAGTGAATGGCTGAATATAGAGGATTTCGCTAAGGTTTGGTGTTGGGAGCACTGCTGTTTTGGATATACGTTAATAGCTTGGACTTGGGGGTACAGGACACAATTTTCAAGTTTGCCAGTGACTCAAAACTGAGAAATGTAGTAAACAGTGATGAAGATAGTGACTTCAGGAGAACAAAGGCAGGCTGGAATGGGCAGACACTTGGCAGGTGGAACTCGACACAGAAGAGTGTGAGGTGATACATTTTGAGCATATGCTGTATATTACAATTATAAAGAAGAGATACAAGAAGAAGGAGACCTGGGTTGTGGGGCGGAGGTGGGGGGGGGGTGCGGTTTGCGGTGGTGGTATATGTACATATATCTGAAGGTAGCATAACAGCTTAATAAAGCAGTGAATTAAGTATGTGAGATACTGGGCTTTAAAAATAGAGGTATATAGTACAAAATAGAGGTATATGTAGAGATATCTGGAGGTATATAATACAAAAACTAGAAAGCTATGCTAAAACACTTGTTTGGCCCCAGCTGCAGCATAGACCCTAGTTCGGGGCACACACTTTAAAGAAGGATGTGGAGGCTTTAGAGTGTGTATAGAAGGGATTTATTAGGATGGCTTCAGGGATGAAGGATTACAGTTACATGAATAGACTGGTTATTATTCTTGGAGCAGAGAAAGTTGTGAAGATTTGATAGAGGTGTTTAAAATCATGAGTCTTTTCGATAAGAGAAAATAAAGAGAAACTGTTTCCAGTGGCTGAAGGGTTGATAATAAGATGACAGATTTGAGTTGATTAACAAAAGAACCAGAGGCGACATGAGGAAACATTTTGTTATGGAACGAGTTGTTAAGATTTGCAGTACAGTGCTTGACTGGGTGCTGAATACAGATTCAGTCATAACCTTCAACAAGGAATTGGATATATACTGGAAGGAGAAAATTTTGGGGGGAATATGGGGAAAGAGCAAGGAGTGGGACTAACTTGAGTTGTTTTTGAAAGAGCCAACATGGATTCAATGGGCTCCATGTGCTCCTTCCGTGCTTCACAATTCTATGGTTCTATGGAAATGGGATCTCTGTCCAAAACTTACTCCCCTTATTAATATTTTGAGTCATAATGACTGGAACTTTTGCACTAAAATAGTTAATAGTATTTGACAGAATGAATAATATCAGGAGCCATCACTCTGAAAGATTGGACCGGTGAATGGGATACAGCTTTTCATGTACTTTGAGCATAAAGAAAATCCTCAAAATCCTTTCAAATTGCTTCACACATTGGACCAGAACTTCCGATGCCAGCAGTGGCGAATGCTGAGGTGTCTGCCACTGTTATGCTTTAAGGTCCATCAGAGGCCCTGGTGCGCACACATGCACTGTAATTGCCTTGGAAGTTTAAACTTCCAATGGGCTGATTTGTGCTGCTTGGGAACCTCAGGGAATGGCTCTAACATCAATATCAATGTCAGAGACTTGGGCTAGATATGCACTGAATACCCAAACGTTCACCTGAGAATTTTGCACTGTTTCATCTCTGGTGTAACTTGGTGATTAACAGCATGACTCAACTCACCATCTCCCACACATAAGCCCCATACTCCTGACACCCTCAGAACCCCAACCCAAGCAACCCCACCAACCCCAACCTGACTGTCCACTGATCACCTGACTACATACCTCACTCACTGAGTGAGGAGGTGGTGTAGTGGTATTGTCACTGGGCTAGTAAATCAGAGACCCAATGAAATGCTCTGGATACCCAGGTTTGACTCCCACCACGACAGATGGTGGAATTTGTATTCAGTTAAAATCTGGAATTAAAATTCTAATGACCATGAAACCATTGCTGGTTGTTGTAAAAACCCATTTGGCTCACTAATGTCCTTTAGGGAAGGAAATCTGCTGGCCTTACCTGGTCTGGCCTACATGTGACTCCAGACCCATTGCAATGTAATTGACTCTTAAATGCCCTCTGAAATAGCCTAGCAAGCCACTGAGCTCAAGGCCACTCAATTAAGGATGGCAATAAATGCTGGCCTAGCTGGCGAAGCCCCTGTCCCATGAACGAATTTAAAAAAAGCTCTCACCCCCTGGAAACCTTTGAGATCTTTAAACGCTTGCTGAATACAGGAGCTTATGTAAAAAGGGATGTATTATTTGTGCTGCCCGTCTTTGCTATTCCTCCCTGGGGATGGCTGCGCTGAAGCATCACTGCTGCATCCAGGATCGGAAGTCCTGGCTGGAAAGGCACAGAAGGGTAAGGGTGCAGCAATCTTCGACAGTCAGCAGTGATGCTGGGGCAATGGCTGCAAAAGGGAAGATCTAGGTCATTGAATTAGAATGGTGAGAATGTGGAACTTATTACCAAATGGAGTGGTTAAGATGATTAGTTTAGAACATCTAAGGAGAAGCTAGATAAGTACATAAGAGCAAGTAAACTAGGTTATGGTGATCGGGTTCAATGAATTAGGTGGGAAGAGCCACATACAGTGCATTGACCAATTAGGCTAAATGGGCCTGTTTCTGTGCTGTAGAGTTGTATGAATAGGAACCCAGGCTGAATTTCCTATCTGTAGAAACAAGACCCTCATATTCATTTTCACAATCAAAGACACAAAGGATCTCCCTACGCCTGTGTACTAAAACACTGCACAATGTGCCACCTTTTCTATTGAGCCACTGGAAACATGGGAATAGGAACAGGAGTAGGTCATCTGGCCCCTCGAGCCTGTCTGCCATTCAGTTAGATCATGGTTGATCTTCTACCTCAATGCCATTTTCCCATGCTATCCCCATATCCCTTGATGTCTTTAATATCACAATCTATCAATTCTGTCTTGAATATACTCAATGCCTGAGCCTTCACAGCTGGCTGGGATAGAAATTTTCAAAGATTCACCTTCATATTCTGAGACTATGTCCCCTGGCTCTAGACTCTCCATCCAGAGCAAACATCCTCCCTCCACCTACCCTGTAGAGTCCTGTAAGAATTTTGTATGTTTCAATGAAATCACCCCTCATTCTTCTAAAATCTAGAGAATACAGCCCCAGTCCCCTCAATCTCTCCTCATAGGACAGTTCTCCCATCCCAGGAATCAGTCTAGTGAACATTTGTTGCACTCCCTCTATGACAAGTATATTCTTCCTTAGATAAGGGAACCAAAACTGTACACAATACTCTAGGTGTGGTCTCACCAAGGCTCTATACAATTAATTGCAGCAAGATTTCTTTAACCCTGTACTCAAATCCCCTTGCAATAAAGGCCAACATACCATTTTCCTGCCTAATTTCTTGATGCACCTTCATGTCAGCTTTCAGTGACTTATGAACAAGGACACCCATGTCCTTTTGGACATAAACACTTCCCAATCTCTCTCCTTTAAAGAAATACTCTGCATTTCTGTTTTTCCTACTGCATTTTTCCACTCACCTACCCTGTCTAAATCCTATTGAAACTTCTTTGCATCCTCCTTTCAACTCACATTCCCATCTAGTTTGGTGTCATCAGCAAACTTGGCAATATTACAATTGGCCTCCACACCCAAATCATAGATATAGATTGTGAACAGCTGTGGCCCCAGCACTGATTCTAATGGTACCCCACAAGTCACAACCTGCTATCCTGAGAATGACTTGTTTATTCCTACTCTGTTTTCGGTCTTGTTAACCAATTCTCAATCCATGCAAGCATATTACTCCCTATCCCATATGCCCTCATTTTGCTTACTAACCTCATGTGGGACTTTATCAAAAGCCTTTGAAAATTGAAATATGCCATATCCACTTGTTCTCCCTTATTTATTCTGCTAGTTACAACCTCAAAAAAAACAACAAACAGGTTTGTCAAACATGATTTTCCTTTCACAAATCCTTGCTGGCTTTGCCCAATCCTACCTTTATTTTCTAAGTGTCCAGTTATCACTTCCTTTATAATAGACCCTAGTATTTCCCTGACTACTGACATCAAACTAGCAGATCTGTAGTTCCCCATCTTCTCTATCCCTCCTTCCTTAAACAGTGGGGTTACACTTGCTACCTACCAATTTGGCGGTACCATTCCAGAATCTATAGAATTTTGGAAGATTTTCTTTCTTTATCAGTTTTTTGGCCCTCCTTTGCTGAATTCTAAAATAATCCCAATCCTCAGGCTTACTACTATTCTTGGCGACTTTATAAGCCTCTTCACTTGATCTAATACAATATTTAACTTTTCTTGTTAGCCACAGTTGGATCACTTTTCCTGTTGGGTTTTTGTGCCTCAAATGTATGTATATTTGTTGTAAACCATGTATTAATTCTTTAAATGCTTGCCATTGCCAGTTTATTGTCATACCTTTTAATGAAGTTTACCAATCTACCACAGTCAATTTGCCCCTTACATCTTTATAGTTTCCTTTGTTTAGATTTAAGACCCTAGTTTTGCATTGAACTACATTACTTCCAAACTTATTGTAAAGTTCCATCATATTATGGTCACTCTTCTCTGAAGGCTCCTTTACATTGAGATTATTAATTAGCCCTTTCTCATTGCACAATACTAGATCAAAAATAGCTCATTGTCCTGCTGTTTGCTCAACATACTGTTCTAGAAAACCATCTCATACACATCCCAGGAATTTGTCCTCCACAGCATTAGTGCTAATTAGGCTTAGCCTGTCTAAATGTAGATTGAAGTCCCCATGATGACTGTATTACTCTTGTTACATACACCTCTAATTTCCTGATTCATACCATGCCCTCCATTACCACTACAGTTTGGTGGTCTAGGAACAACTCCTACCAATGTTTGTTGTTCCTTGGGGAAGAATTTTTCCTCCGTTGGGGGGGAAGTGCAGGAATAGGTGTGGGCAGGCATGCCTCCAATCGGGGGCGCACTGCCATTTTACAAATTGGCCCACCAGGAAGCACTATGCACTTTCTGTGCAGACGGTGAGGGGTGGGGGGGGGGGGGGGGGGGGGGGGGGGGGGGGGGGGGGGGGGGGGGGGAGTGGAAATTCCTTAGCTGAGAGTGTGGTTTTTCATGCATGCGTGCAAGAGCGCACTCACCTCCCTGAGGCTAAGTGTTGCCTCAAGGAGATTAGCTCCAAATGTCAAAGTGGTAAAGGTACAAAGACAAAATTTCCCTGACATGTCCTCTCATGTGACACTGTCACATGTGTTGGGACATGTCCATCACTTTAAATCAAACATTTATTACATTTTTAAAAACCCTCATGAAACCTCATCCCGCCCGTGGATGAGGTTTTATGCTTTTTCTGAAGTCCGCCAGGGCTCGTGGCCTGCCCGCCAACCCTAAGGTTGAATGGGCAGGTCTGTTAATGAGGCTAATGACTTTTTGTCAATGGCCTCAATAGGCCATTGACAGGTCGGCGGGCCTACAGCTGATTCGGCTGCGCCCCCACCTACATGAAAACTGAAATGATGCGGGGTGATGTTGGGAGTTCCGTCGGCGAGTGCCCGCCCCACCCCCCCAACGCTTGCCGACCTAAAGATCCTGACCTTGCTGTTTCTTAGCTCCACCCAAATTAATTCTACATCTTGATCTTTGGATATAAGGCCCACTTTCACTAATGTACTGATCTCATCCTT
This sequence comes from Carcharodon carcharias, assembly GCF_017639515.1. Classification (NCBI taxonomy): domain Eukaryota; kingdom Metazoa; phylum Chordata; class Chondrichthyes; order Lamniformes; family Lamnidae; genus Carcharodon; species Carcharodon carcharias. The sequence continues at coordinate 78,397,720 of NC_054480.1, read as the reverse complement.
TATTAACAGCGCTACCCACCTCTTTTTGTTTTCGCCAATCCTTCCTAAATGTCAAATACCCTTGAACGTTCAGTTTCCAGCTTTGGTCACTCTGCTGCCTTGGTCATGGATCAATCTCGCTCAATCTAGTTGATATGACTAAACTTACGCTATGTGAATTTTCAGTCAAAGTAATTGAAATGTTGAACGTTTTGCTGAATAATTATATTGCTCTGCCTTGTACTGACCGCTGTGACCCTGAATTCTAGATGATAAGTTGGAAGCTCATCTGGTTGGTGTGAAGAATGCCCTCTTTGAAAGGGTTGTGGGAGCCCATGAATACGTCCCACTTCAGCCCATCGGCTGGTTTGAAAATGGTGTTGGCCATGGAAGGAGCTTCCACACTGTGGACTATTAGGCAGCTTGCAAATCCTTCCACTACCTCTCACAATTCTCCAAAGGGAGAATAAAAAGGTATTTTTAAAAAATCAAGCAAATGAGAGCCAATAGATTGGCTGGATTATATTAGTAGAATTTGCCTCTTTATCTGAGGTAAACCAGGCTTCCACTTAAACTGCTACAAAAGTTTGGCTAATGTTTCTGTGAAAGCCCAGAGGTCAGTGTTGGGACCCTTGCTCTTCCTGATATATATTAAAGACCTAGACTGTGGTTTGTAGGGCATAATTTCAAAATTTGCGGATGATACGAAGGTTGGAAGCACTGTCAACTGTGATGAGGATAGTCTTGAACTTCAAAAGGAATAGACATATTGGTGGATTGTTAAACTTGTGTAAGACACTAGTTAGGCCTCACCTGGAGTACCGCATCTAGTTCTGGGCACAATACATGAGGAAGGATGTGAAGGCACTGGACAGAGTACAGAGAAGATTCACAAGCATGATTCCAGGGATAAACAACTGTAGCTATGAGGATAAATTGGAGAGGTTGGGTCTATTTTCCTTGGAGAAAAGAAGGTTGAGAGGAGACTTGATAGATGTATTCAAGATCCTGAGGGGTATGGACAGGGGTAAATAATGAGAAACTTTTCCCATTCAAGAGAACATCAAGAACTAGAGAGCACAGATTCAAAATAATTAACAAGAAAAGTAAATGTGATGTGAGGAAATGTTTTTCTTCTAAAGGGTGGTCGGAGTCTGGAACAAACTTCCTGAAAGAGTCGTGGAGACAGGTTCGATTGAGGTATTCAAAAAGGAATTGGATTGCTACCTGAAAAGAGAGAGTGTGCAAGGTTACAGGCATAAGACAGGGGAGTGGGACTAGGTAGAACACTCTTTCAGAAAGCCAGTGCAGACTCGATGGGCTGAATGGCTTCCTTCTGCACCGTAAAGATTCTGTGAAGTGAGCATGACCTGGGTTGGTGGTGGCGAAGTCAGGCAGGTGAAAGCCCCACCCTGCTGCACATGTATTGGAATACTGCTGAGATAGAGGAATCTAAGCTTGTCTCTTAATTGCCTTTGTCTTGTGTTGCACCACACAGTTTTGTACTTTAAAAGTAAACTTTCCAATTGTTTTACCTCCAGGGCAAAGTCAAAAAATGGAGGAAGGTCGTTACGTGAGAGGCTCGACAAAATAGGGTTAAACCTTCCTGCCGGGAGACGGAAAGCTGCCAACGTGACCCTGCTGACCTCTCTAGTTGAAGGTACATCCATTTTCCATTTTACCCGAATTGGACTGAAAAGTCCAGGATAATCTGTTGAGGCGTGCAGTGAACACATTTACTGGGCATTCCTCGGGCTTGTTCCATATTAGACATCATCTTATTGATGGAAATCATGTTTACTCAGTTTAGCTAGGATTTGCATTGAAGTTCCAGTGACTGTGTGGCAGACCGAGGACAATCCCAGGAATTTGTTATAAAGGGGTTTATGATGGTGTTACACAGAGTGTGTTGAGGAAAATGCCCTCCCCACCTCAAACCCAAATTGCTTAAAATACCTGAAACCGATACTGCCAAAGATTCACCAGTCAGACAGGGACATTAAATAATTAAAATTTACCTGCTCTTCCCTCCTCTAGTTCAGAATAAACATGGGATGTTAAAACTAATGCATATTGCCCCTAGATATTCCCCATCCAAGAAACCCCCATTGTAGATCCAAGCAGGCTTAGAAACAATTGGGATATTATAACCAATACTACATGGGTTATGACACCAAAAATAAACAATTATGTACTCATCCATCTGAATATGACATGATCATAATTTTAAGAAAATATAACATGAAAAACTCATGAAACCTGCTCCTTGTATATATATATATATATATATATATATATCCCTTACCATGGACTCTACCCCACCCATTTATAATCTCCTCCCATACATGTCCTGTATATATGTTCACACTCTTCCCTTGGAGAATACTATGCAAATGAAGATTTCACAGGCTGACAGGCCATAATGTGAACCCTTGCCATGGCTGTAACTATCTTTATGCCAATCAGCTGGATATTGAGTTTTGTATAGGAGGGCTTTCTGAGCTCACACATGCCCAAAGCCTCCAGACACAAGTATCCTGCTGGATATCAACCCAGAGTCCTGAGTGAGAATTGCTGTCTCCAGTTGTTGGACTGTCTGTAGTAAGGGTTGACTCTGAAGGGGAAATATTACCAAGTCAAAAGCCCTCTTCAGCCCCAGAATGGAATGTGAGTCATATTTAATAGGTATGCAGAAGCTCCCCTGTGTTTGTCATTCCGCTACTATCCATTAAGCTCCGTCGGGTGGGTGCATATGCTGCCAGTTTTGAGTTACTAAATCAGTACCATACCTTACCTTTAGGTGAAGCTGTGCATCTAGCCCGTGATTTTGGTTATGTGTGCGAGACGGAATTCCCTGCAAAAGCAGCAGCAGAGTACCTGACTCGACAGCATATAGACCGCAGTGAGATCAGCAGCCGAAAGAACATGTTGCTTGCAGCAAAGTAAGTTACACCTCCTGTTAGGATTGCTATTGAGGTGGCCTGGGGGTCTTGTCAAGCAGAAGGTGAGAAAAGTGGGCTGTAGAGGAGGAGAGAGAAAAATGAAGGAACAGAGATAGTGTATTGCTGAAAAAAGGGACAAGCTATCAAAGCCTTTCACCTACACTCATCAGGGTGGCTGAAGAAATTACCAACAGTAATAGGAACATCAAATTATACTGCATTCCCCATGGCAACACTTCTACCAATCAGAGTCCACTTGCCAACCAGTCAGCACTCTCTTATGCAGTATAAATTGTTGTTCCCTTTATTGTTGTTATTTTCTTGTGAACTGTCCTGATAAGTGCAAGGCAAAAAGCTTCGAAAGCATATCTCTTTTGTTGATTAAAAAATGACCAAACAACTAACAGAGATTGTCATCATCAACAATTTGAACACTCCTTGACTACTTTGAAGGCGTAGGATTTATAAACGGGCATGGAGTACAAAAGCAAGGATGTTATGCTAAATCTTTATAAACACTGGTTATAAATGATTTTGATGGAGCACTGGCTGGGGAGTTGGCCTGTTAGCACTGGCAGGGGAGTTGGCAAAGGAAGGAGACAGTTATAGGATAGTTATCTAAACAAATCAGAGGAAAGATGAAGTTAATTTGTTTTTACACAGCGAGTTGTTGTGATCTGCAATACAATGCCTGAAAATTAAGCTATTAAGTGTGGAATAGATTTACACCTATAATGAAAAAAATTGCAGAAACATGTGGTAAAAGCAAGGGAATGGGGATTATTAGAAAGCTCTTTCAAAGCACTGACATGGTAGGCTGTGTGGCCTCCTGTGATGTATGATTCTATGTTTATGCAGCTGAAAACTAATACCATACCTGTGATGGACATCAAGTGAAGAACATAGGAATTGTTAGATAAAGTTTGAGGTTCATCTAGTTTTTCGACCATTCTGATAGTCGCATGATAAATTGATAACGGCGTTGTTGACTAATTTTTTTTAAAATTCACTCATGGGATGTGGCCCATCCCTAATTACCCTTGAGAAAGTGGTGGTGAGCTGCCTTCTTGAACCACTGCAGTCTATGTGACGTAGGTACACCCATGGTGCTGTTAGGGAGTGAGTTCCAGGATTTTGACCCAGCGACAGTGAAGGAGCGGCGATATATTTCCAAGTCAGGATGGTGTGTAATTATAGCAATAATCTCCCTCAGTTTGTCTACAACAGGCCCAGGGATGAGGGGAGGAAACTTTGGGAACCACATGTCATGACCAAATTACTCATGTGTTGTATCCCAAAATGTTATTTTCTGAAACAACTTTCTTTCTGGCATTGCTCACGAACAGTGGTCACAATGGACTTTTAGGGGAATATCTGTATATCTCAGTGTCATGCCCAGTGATACACATCTTCATCTATTGAGCAGTGAGCTCCCTGAATTCAAATTGGTAGAAAGAGGCACAAATACAATGTAATCTATCCCTTCATTCAGTTCCCTCGCACTCTCAGCCTGACGAGATTCGATACATGTCTTTTGCATGGACATTCAGCTTTTTCAGCTCCTCTTCAGGCAGTCAGTGCTGGTAACTGATCTGGGACTCTGAAGGCACAACATGAAAGGTAGGTGCGCCATGGTGGATGGTGGGGTATCTTCAGGGAGCCTAAAATCAGCAAAACTGGCGCCAGTAACAGGAACGGAGTTAAACGTGGTGGACATGCGCCTGCATTCCTACAATCAGTAGTACAGTTCATAGCACTTGCATTAACATCTTTCTCAACCTCACCACAGGTATGAACATGTTTCTGCCCTCGTCTAGCATCCACTTCCCAGCAGTGCTTTTCAGTTTTTTCTACCAAGGTGAATAACTTCATACTTATGCACGTTATATTCCACATTCTATATAAATGATTTGGATGTGGGAACCAATTGTAATATTTCTAAATTGGCTAATGACACCAAACTGGGTGAGATTGTAGGTTGTGAGGAGAATGCAAGGAGGCTTCAAGGGGACTTGGACAGGCTAAGTGAATGGCAAGAATATGGCAGATGGAATATAATGTGAATAAATGTGAAGTTATTCACTTTGGTAGAAAAAACAGAAAGGCAGAATATTTCTTAAACGGTGAGAGGTTGGGAAGTGTTGATGACCAAAAGGAGCTGGGTGTCCTTGTTCATAAGTCACCAGAAGCTAGCATGCAGGTGCAGCAAGCAATTAGGAAAGCAAATGGTATGTTGGCCTTCATCACGAGGAGATTTGAATACAGGAGTAAAGATGTCTTGCTGCAGGTATACAGAGCCTTGGTGAGACTGCACATGGAGTATTGCGTACAGTTTTGGTCCCCTTATGTAAAGAAGGATATACTTGCCATAAAGGGAGTGCAGCGGAGGTCTGGACTAATCCCTGGGATGGAGGGATTGTCATTTAAGGAAAGATTGAGGAGACTGGATCTGTATTCCCGAGAGTTTTGAAGAATGAGGGCTGACCTCAGTGAAACTTACAAAATTCCTACAGGGTGTGATAGGGTGGATGTAGATCAAATGTTTTCCCTGGCTGGTGAGTCTAAAACCAGGGGCCATAATCTGAGGATAAGGGGTAGGCAATTTAAGACTGAGATGAGGAGGAATTTCTTCACTCATAGGGTGGTGAATCTTTAGACTTCTGTACCCCATAGGGCTGTGGAAGCTCAATCACTGAGCATGTTCAAAATAGAAAATCAATAGATTTCTGGAGAGTAATGATATCAAAGAATATGGAGATAGAGTGGAAAAGTGGTTTGGAGGCAGATGATCAGCCAAGATCTAATTGAATGGTGGAGCAGGCTCAATGGGTCAAATGACCTACTCCCATTCCTATGTACCTATGTTCCAAAAACTAGATTAGGGATTGAACCTGGGTGGAGGGGTGGTGGTTGTAGTTGGTGGGGTGTCCTTGTATATTCAGTTTGATAGTTCACCATTGAGCCAGTGGAAAGCCTCGCATTTATTGTTTAAGGTTTTGGGGAGAGGAGCCATTACTTAAAAAAAGAAAATCCAGTTTTGAGATGCAGGGGAAGGAAAGGGATTCTGTGTCTGTAGTGAAACCCGGATGACCGTTTCTCTCAAATGATAAAATGTAAAAAGCATCATTTTCACAAGGCTTGGTGTTGGTGGTGGAATCGGAATCATAACCCGTCATGTTAGAATCTTTACATCTGATGAGATGGCAGTTGGCGCTGAAATGTTAAATACTGGTTTTCAGCCTGGGCTTAGTCAGGAGATCTTGGGTCAAACCCCATTTCAGACACTTGAACACATATGGCTGGATTTAACACATTATCAGATCCCCCAAACCACCCCTCGCCCTGCTGCCTGCCAGACAAAAATGTCAGGGGTGAGCCTGCCCCTACTTCTGTGGGTTGCCTCCAAAGGGATTCAATGCTCAGAGGAGTGTTAATTGGTTTAAGGCAGGACTTCAGCCCTCACCTGGACAGGACGTCTCAGCAGTGCCACTCAGGAGCGGTAGCCACTGCTGGAACTACAACAGCCCCCTATGGGGAGATGGTGGCGTAGTGGTAATGTCGCTGGATTAGTAATTCAGAGGTGTAGGTGAATGCTCTGGGGACATGGGTTCAAATCCCATCATTTGAATTCAATTAATAAATCTGGAAGATAAAGCTAGAACAACTATCATCGATTGTTGTAAAAATTCATCTGGTACACTAATCTCCATTAGCTAGCCGCCTTACCCGCTCTGGCCTACATGTGATTCCAGATCCACAGCAATGTGGTTGACTCCTAACTGCCCTCTTCAATGGCTTAGCAATCCATTGGGAACGGGTAATAAATGCAGGCCTTGCAGTTACGCCGAAGAATAAAGAAAAACAAATGCCAAGGAGCTGGAACCACAGTGAAAGGTATGTTGGCAGGGGTGCTATTGCCAGGGCTAGCCTAGAAGTTCCTGGTGAGGAGGTTTGGGTTTGGATGGGGGTGCCATTAGTTGGCTGCTTAAGGGGCTCAATTGGCTCATTGATAGACAGGGTGCCCAATGCCTCTCCTGCCACAGGTAAAATTGTTACAGGATAGGTGGCAGCACCAGCTAACACTCCCACTGAACTATTGAGGGAGAGCTGTACCACCAGAGGTGTTGTCTTTCAGATGAAATGTTAAACCGTCTTAATTGGATATAAAAAATTCCATAGCTGGGGCTTTCTCACCATGTCCTGCCGATATCCCTCAATAACCACCTAAATCTTCTGGTCAGTGCCCATTGCTGCCCGCAAAGGTTTTCCTGACCAGACATTGCTACCCATTTCTTCTGGGATCTTCTGATCCCAGCTGCAGCAGAAATGGGCAGTGCAGCTTCTCCAGGGGACATCATTGGATCCCAGTAGAGTCAGAGGAAGACAGACACGACCCTTTTTATGGCACCAGCTGCTGTATTCAGTTAAGTCTAAATGTCCTGTCTTTGAGTGCGAGTTAGTGAATGGATGAGTGGTTGGGTGAATGGGTAAATGGATAGGTGGGTGAGTGGATAGCAGGTCAATGGGTGGGTAGTTGGGTGGTCGCAGGGTGGTCAGGTTGGATGGGGTGGCTGGGGTGGCAGTTGGGTGTTTGGGTGTGGTAGTCCAGTCTTCAGGGAGTAATCGGGTGGTTAGCTGGATCAAGTGGGAGCAGTCAGATCAGGTGGGGAGTGGTCAGCGGGGTGGTCAGTTGGTGGAATCACCCAGGTTTTAAACTGTCCATCATTTCTGGTGTAGCTATTCATGTAAGTACCGTGGAACTGTCTGAAGTCTCTGGCTCTAAGTCAGAGTTGGAGACATTCATGCAGGGTTCCGGGGAGCAGGGAACCAGCCCATTGGAAGTTTAAACCTCCTGGGCAATTCCCACATGGGTCCACCTGTCAGAACTTCCTCAGGACCCTGATGTGCATCTTCCATCAGACGTCCAGTTGCCAACAATCCAGAGAACTGAAGATTTGGGTCAATATCTGGTCATTTATCTTGTTGCTGTTTGGGAGAGCTACTTGCTAAATTGGCTGCTGAGTCCCCTACATCACAACAGTGTCTTTACTTCAAAAACACTTCATTGGCTGCAAAGTGTTTTGGAACATCCTCAGGTTGTGAATGCAAATTCTTTATTTGACTGCAGTTAGGGCTGGGTTAGGTAGCTTATCTCCAACAGCCTAATTCTTTTTATATCCTCTGTCTGAAATCTCTCCTGTGGCCTGAGCCTGCTCTCTGCAGTTGGACCAGGATGAATGTTAGAGAATCAGTCAATGTGCAGACAAGAGATTTAAAGCTGGCTGTTGGGCGGCAGCCACTTCCACTGATGTGTGAAGTACATTCCAAACTGTATGGGTAAATAGTGGAAGGTCAGCTCTATAAAGTGGGCATAGATTTCATCCTAATGGGCATCTTTGACTTGGTTTTAAGCCAAGAGGGCTGAAATCTATGTCTTCCTTTGCTCCGGCTGCCTGTGCAGTTTTGCCGTTTGATCTTGTGCGTGCACAGGCCTGATTACAGCAGCACTACTGGCAACATCTTTTACAAATTAAAATTATTCCTGGCTCCTAAATTGGTTTTGTAATCCAATTGTATAAAGTCATCTTCTTGCAGTTGTGACCTTTTGTATTGTTTGGAATCTGTGCTGCCAGTGGCTGCGTGTACTCGCCTGTGCACATGTACATGTATTCATGTATTCATTTGTGTCTGTGTATACATGTGTGCTGGCTCCTGTGAACGTACATGCTCGTGTGTGTGCTGCTTGCAGTTGTACTTACTCATGTGTGCATGCCCGTGACTGTACGTGTTTGAAATGCAGAGCACAGGAACTAATCTAGTAGCAATTCTATCAAAGACTCTCTACACTTGGACTATATGGATTGGTCTAAGTGGGGGTAATCATGACTTTGTGTAGTTGTGTGAAACAGTGACAGTAAATGGTAGACTGTTTTACATTTTCCCTTATTTTTGTTACTATTGATTTCAGTGGAAAATGCGGAGAGATGAGTGCTGATTGCCCCCATTCCACAGTGATGGCACAAAATCAAACTGATCTATCAAACAGTAAATGATAAGGTGCGGTGAGATTTTGCAATGGGGCAGAGTTGTCGGCTAGTTTCTGACAGATGGCTCCAAAACTCGGCAGAGATGCTGTCCTTTTAGTGAAATGTGTCTGCAGCTGGGGATGTTCCCACAGAAACAGACGGTGATGGAGTGTTTATTAAGGAGAGCACTGACCTGATTCAGCAAGCAGGAAAGAAAGCCCAGTGAGAGTGTGCCTGAGGGTGTCAGAATCCCAGCAATAGGAAAGGACAGCATTAAAATGAGACAGATTCACCAAATTTTCCCTGCTGTACAGTCCTGGCTCTGCCACTCTTCCAAAAAGAACTTGTTGAGCCTGTTGTTCTGTGTCTGTGCCAATCCCCTTAGCAAAGCCTTGTTTGTCAATTCGATGTTCTCATCAAACCTGCTTTCACTGGCTTTGGCTGGATGGTTTAATTCCTGCACACTGTGCCCACCAACTAGCCAGTGATATCACCAAACAGAATTTCCCCCATTCTCTGACTGCTTTTGAAGAACATTCTTTTGATCAAAGAGAACATACATTCCTTCAAACCATGTGGGGCGTAGCTAGTGCAAATGGGCAGAGACAAATCAGTCTGGACAAGTTCTTTTCTTCAGTTGATATTTCATTAATCTTATTTTGAGCAGTTCCAGAGAGGTGGACAGTGTCCACTGGCAACTTTCCAGGCTTGACATTCTGATCGATGCTGTTCTCCTGTCCTGTGTACTTGCTGCTTCTCTGTGCTCTCTTAACAGTGGAATTCGACAGGGAATACTGAGAGGGATGTGTTAACCATGAGTGCGAGAACAGCAACAGTGAACCTCATACCCTTGTATGCAAATGTTAATGGAGGTTAAGGCCTGGAGCTGTGCCTTTATTGATATCAATTTATAATGTCATCTATGGTAGCATTGTGGTTATTGTTACTGAAGTAGTGTTCAAATCCCACCATGGCAGCTGGGAAAATTAAATTCAGTTAATTAAGTAATTCTGGAATAAAAAGCTAGGCTCAACAGTAGTGATTGTGAAACTAGTGGATTGTCATAAAAACCTATGGAAAGGAAATCTGCTGTCCTTACCCATGAGCTGTGACCCATTCTGCTTCCTGGAATGGTCTAGCAAGACACACAATTGTAGCATTAGGGTGTTTAGGGATGGGTAATAAATGCTGACCTTGCCAGCAATGCCCAGATCCCATAAATGAATACAAGGAAACACACTAATCTGTTCATTTCAGTTGTCTTGGCTGCTAATTTAACATTTAACAATGCTCCAAGGCATTTAGAATGAGCATATTGCCATCCTTGTTAAAATCGTGGGCCAAGGAATTGCATCCAAACATGCTATTAGGGAGAGAGTTCCAGGATTTGTCCCAGTGACAATGAGGGATGGCGATATATTTCCAAGTCAGGATGGCAAGTAGCTTGGAGGGAAACTTCCACGTGGTGGTGTTCCCATACACTTGCTCCCCTTGTCCTTTTAGGTGGTAGTGGGCTTGCAAGGTGCTGTCTTAAGGAGTCTTGGTGAATTCCTGCAGTGCATCTTGTAGATGGTAAACACTGCTGCTACTGGGCTGCTTTGTCCTGGATGGTGTTGAGCTTCTTGAACATTGTTGGAGCTGAACACATCCAGACAAGTGGGGAATATTCCATCACACTCTTGACTTGTGCCTTGTAGGTGGCGGACAGGCTTTGGGGAGTCAGGAGTTGAGTTATTCGCTGCAGGATACCCAGCCTTTGACCTGTTCTTGTAACCACAGTATTTATATGGTAACCCCAGGATGTTGATGGAGCTCCAGGTTTAATGTCTCCTAATGCGTTTTTCTTTGGCTCGGTCTCTGTTCCTTTCCTTGTAATTCTGAAGAACTTTGGGCTGTTTTCCAGCATTAAAGACATTATAATATTATCGTGGGGGGTCCCTGCTTTGTTTATCTGGGGCTTTGGTTTGATAAACAAAAAGAAAGACTTGCATTTCTGTTATGCCTTTGCAACTGTAGGAAACCCCAAAGCACTTAAAAGCCAATGAAATGCTTTTGAATTGTAGTCACTGGTGCAATATCAGGAATTGCAGTAGTCAATTTGTGCACAGCAAGCTCCCACAGACAATAATAAGAGAAATAACAAAGTAGTATGTTCTTGGTGGGGCGCCATAGAGGGGGAACTTTATCTAGTACACCAGGGAGAACTCCTGGCTGTTTTTCCAAATAGCACAGTGGAATCATTAACCTTCATCAGTTCAGAGAGATAGAACCCTTCATTTAACATATCATATGAAAGACAGCACTTCTGAGAGCACAGCATACCCTCAGTGCTGTGAATATGAGCTCTGGTGCCCAAGAATTGGAGTGGGTTTTGAAATCGGGGTCTCTGGTAATGCTACCAACTGAGCCAAGCTGGCACTCAAAGCACTGTGGGCTAGTTTGTAATCTTTGCCAACTGGTCAGTAATCTGCTGGGAAGCATCATTCACCCTTTATTGAAATGAATGGACCAGAAATCGGATGGGTTCTATAGAGGGAGACGATGGGCTCCACCAGGTTTTCACCTAGTCTGTGAAGGTGGAAATACATGGCTGTGTTAGTGTTTAGGTTTATCCTTGTGAAGCTGGCTGGTGAGACAATTATTAAGATATGTTTAAGACTGTTGGGATATTGTAGTTGACTACACCAGCTGGATGGTGTGGGCCTGGGAGCAGGTCTCCTTACCTAAGAAAGAATATACTTGCCATAGAGGGAGTGCAGTGAAGGCTCACCAGGCTGATTCCTGGGATGGCAGGTTTGTCCCATGTGGAGAGGCTGTGGAGAGTGGACTTCTCCAGAGTTTAGAAGAATGAGAGGTGACCTCATTAAGACATACAATATTCTTACAGGGCTCAACAGGGTAGATGTAGGAAGGATTTTTCCCCTAGCTGGGGGGTGTCTAGAACCAGGAGACACAGTCTCAGAATTAGGGGGAGGCCATTTAGGACTGAGATGAGGAGGAATTTCTTCACTCTTGAGGCTGGTGAATATCTGGAATTCTCGGCCCCAGAGGGCTCTGGAGGCTCAGTCATTGAATATGTTCAAGGCAGAGAGTGATAGATTCCTAATTATTAAAGGCATCAAGAAATATGGGGATAGTGTGGGAAAATGGCAGTGAGGTAGATCAGCCATGATCTAGTTGAATGGCGGAGCAGGCTCGAGAGGGCGAATAGCCTACTTCTGCTCATATTTCCTATGTTCCTGTGATTGGCCCCTGGAGTTTAGTGCTGTGGGTTTCATTGCTTAAACCAGGATATCCTACGGAATGCACAAGACTTCTAACCTTGGCTGACATCAGTGTAGTTTGGGAATTATAGGCTGTGTAATGACTTGTATATAATTTTCTGGACCTTCCACCCCTAATCAGTGCTCTGTTCATTATTTCAAATGCCTGTTCAAAAAAAAAGCTGAGACTTTCAATGGTTCTTTATGTGCTTGAGTTATTCTTCAGGCACTGCATCACAGACTGGCACCTATGAGACTGGGCTGGAAGTTATATTGCTGGCTGTGTGTTTTTCATCTCTGTCTCTGCTGAAATCCATGAGCTGAGCCTAGCACACTATCTAAACAAGGGATCTTCCTGGTAGCAAACCTGATTGTCATATCTCCTCAGACATCCAGAGGAGGAGTGGAGAAGAATGGGAGGATGGGTTACTTCCTCACTGAAGTACCTGGCTGTGATTGTATTTTCACAGTTATGAGTATTAGAAGGGGTCTGTGCTGAGTTAGCCATTGCACTCAACTTTGAATGGCTTAACACTTCAAACCACCAGTGTGAAGAGCTTAGTACCAGGCCGTTTATTGTTGCAATTCTTTGAGAAGGTGGTTGAAATGGTGGGTGTGGTTTACATGGACTTTCAGAAATTGACAAGATATCACACAGGAATCTATTGGTGAAAATGAAGGGGTAAGGAAATCAGGCTTTGTAGGATAGGGCTGACAACTGGTTAGAAGGGAAAAAACAGCGTAAGAGTTGAGGGCAGTTTTTCAGAGTGGTTGGAAGCAGACAATGGTGTTTGACAGGGGTCTGCTGTGGGATTTCTACTCACTCACGGATCAATGGTTTCAACAGAGACCCAGAGAGGTTTGCTGACCATACTAAGACGCTGAATTTCACATTCACTACCTGGGTTCTGACAGGACTGATCCTCCACCTGGAGGGATTAAAACTGGGTGTGTCTTCAACGGGCTAGTGATCAACCCTGCCAGATCATCACCCAGGTAATGAAGGTACAAAACCTATCCCCTGAAACGGTAGGCAGAGCAAATTCCGAAAGAGAAAAGCCAGCCAGGGTTTCTGCTCCTGTTCACTGTTCAGTACATTGATCTTGGGTGGAGACAGATTTTATACTTGGTTATGAAGCCTTTTGTGGTGGAACAACCCACTGACTTTCACTGTCATAAGTTCTTGGCTACTTGGGTGAGGCAGTGGAGGCTGCTGGTAGCCATGGAGAGAACCCAAGGGTGAGTCGTGCTCTTTGGGAAGGGAGTGGGAATGAATAGGAGAAATCAAGTTCACAATTAAACAGCGACGTCATGTGCGTTTTGTTTTTTGATTATGTGCTCCATCTCCTAAAGGTACAATGCTTTATAAGCGTTGAGTTGTATGTTGGAGTTGTTTGAGTGTTGGCTGTCTTTCACATAAGTGGAAAGCCCTGTTCTAGTTTGTGGGGCACCGAACACATTTCAGTCTCGAATCTGGCTATTAGAGGAATTAGCTGCAAAATTTGACTCCATAGTGCCCATAGTTTTGGTAATAAAAACAAAAAACTGCAGATGCTGGAAATCCAAAACAAAAACACAATTACCTGGAAAAACTCAGCAGGTCTGGCAGCATCCGTGGAGAAGAAAAAGGTTGACGTTTCAAGTCCTCATGACCCTTCAACAGAATTGAGTGAATCTAAGGAGAGGGGTGAAATATAAGCTGGTTTAAGGTGGGGGGTTGGGGGTGTTGGGTGGGGGGAGAGAAGTGGGGGGTGGGGTGGTGTGGTTGTAGGGACAAGCAAGCAGTGATAGGAGCAGATAATCAAAAGATGTCACAGACAAAAGAACAAAAGAACACAGGCGTTGAAGGTGGTGATATTATCTAAATGAATGTGCTAATTAAGAATGGATGGTAGGGCACTCAAGGTACAGCTCTAGTGGGGGTGGGGTGGAAAGGCTAGCAGGGCATAAAAGATTTAAAAATAATGGAAATAGGTGGGAAAAGAAAAATCTATATAAATTATTGGAAAAAAACAAAAGGAAGGGGGAAGAAACAGAAAGGGGGTGGGGATGGAGGAGGGAGTTCAAGATCTAAAGTTGTTGAATTCAATATTCAGTCCGGAAGGCTGTAAAGTGCCTAGTCGGAAGATGAGGTGCTGTTCCTCCAGTTTGCGTTGGGCTTCACTGGAACAATGCAGCAAGCCAAGGACAGATATGTGGGCAAGAAAGCAGGGTGGAATGTTAAAATGGCAAGCGACAGGGAGGTTTGGGTCATTTTTGCTGACAGACCGCAGGTGTTTTACAAAGCGGTTGCCCAGTTTACGTTTGGTCTCTCCAATGTAGAGGAGACCGCATTGGGAGCAACGAATGCAGTAGACTAAGTTGGGGGAAATGCATGTGAAATGCTGCTTCACTTGAAAGGTGTGTTTAGGCCTTTGGACGGTGAGGAGAGAGGAAGTGAAGGGGCAGGTGTTGCACATTTTGCGTGGGCATGGGGAGGTGCCATAGGTAGGGGTTGAGGAGTAGGGGGTGATGGAGGAGTGGACCAGGGTGTCCCAGAGGGAACGATCCCTACGGAATGCCACGGGGGGGTGAAGGGAAGATGTGTTTGGTGGTGGCATCATGCTGGAGTTGGCGGAAATGGTGGAGGATGATCCTTTGAATGCGGAGGCTGGTGGGGTGATAAGTGAGGACAAGGGGTACCCTATCATGTTTCTGGGAGGGAGGAGAAGGCGTGAGGGTGGATGCACGGGAGATGGGCTGGATACGGTTGAGGGCGTGGGTGGAAAACCTCGGTTAAGGAAGAAGGAGGACATGTCAGAGGAACTGTTTTTGAAGATAGCATCATCAGAACAGATGCGCCGGAGGCAAAGGAACTGAGAGAATGGGATGGAGTCCTTACAGGAAGCAGGGTGTGAGGATCTGTAGTCGAGGTAATAGTTTTGGTGCTGTTCTGTGTCTAAAATTGGAGTGTATGTGCCATGCGGACTGTGCCAACTATTGCGTGAGAAGCTTGTGGAGGAAGTACTCAGAGTAGGTAGATTGATATTGTGTGTGCAAGTACAGCAAGTAATTAGGAAACCTAATAGAATGTTATCATCTATTGCAAAAGTAGGGAGGTTATCCTTCAGTTATACTGAGCACATTTGGAGTACTGTGTACAGTATTTGATCACCTTATTTAAGGAAGGATGTAAATGTGTTGGAAGCAGTTCAGAGAAGTTTACCAGACTAATAACTGGAATGGGTGGGTTGTCTTATGAGGAAAGGCTGGACAGTCTAGGGTTGTACCCGCTGGAGTTTAGAAGAGTAGGAGGCGACTTGATTGAAACATATAAGAGCTTGAGGGACCTTGACAGGGTGGATGTGGAAAGAATGTAGAAAAATCTAGAACTCGGGGGTCACTTTATTAAAAAAAAGGGGTCACCATTTAAAACAGAGATGAGGTGAAATTTTTTCACTCAGAGGGTTGTGAGTCTTTGGAACTCTCTTCCTGAAAAGGCAGTGGTGGATAGATTCTTGGTAAGCAAGGGGGTGATAGGTTATCAGGGGTAGGCAAGATGCAGATTTCAGTTTACTATCAGGTCAGCCATGATCTTATTAAATGGTGGAGCAGGCTTGAGGGCTGAATGACCTACTCCTGCTCCTTGTTCATATGTTCGTAAGCCATCACGAAGTCCATCTATTTCCACCTCTGTAACATCTCTCGACCTCACTCCATCTCTCAATACCTGCTGAAACTCTCATTTGTGCCACCTTTATCTCTGGATTTGACTATTTCAGCACACTACTGGCTGGTCTCCTACAATGTACCCTCTGTAAACTTGAGGTCATCCAAATCCTGTGTCCTAACCTGCAGCAATCCCATTCCCTTATCGCCCCAGTGCTCGCTGACATACACTGGCTCTTGGTAAAGCAATGCCTTGATTTTAAAACTCTCATCCTTGTTTTCTTACCCCTCCCCATCTCTGTAATCTCCTTCAGTCTCACAACCCTCCAAGATATCTGTACTCCTCTAATCCTGGTTTCTTGTGTACCCCCAATTATATTTGCTCTGCCATCGGTCCAACTGCCTGGGCTCCAAGCTCTGGAATTTCCTCCCCATACCTCACTTTCATCCTTTAAGACACTCCTTAGAACCTACCTCTTTGACCAAGCATTTGGCTATCTGACCTAATATCTCCTTATGTGCCCTGGTGTCATATTTTGTTTTATAATGGTCCTGTGAAGCACCTTGGGATGTTTTATGTTAAAGGTGCTACATAAATATAAATTGTTGTTTTGGTTGCGTAATACGTAGTTAACTGCAGTGGTGTCATTTTTGACATCAATGCTCTAGCTGATGCTGCCTCTTAACCTCGCACAGCTTAACATGAGTTCAGCAGCAGGAGGACACTCCGATAATGTTATTTAAAGTGATTATCAACTACTTTCAGGTTAGGTGCCTATGATTGCTTCTGGTTGTTTCTGAGTTGGCAGAACTGTTTGGGGGGTTTGTATTCTAATTAAAGTTGGTGAAGTCTACAAGGAGTGGTCAGGCAGGCAGTGAAGACCTTGGTTCTCACTTCAAGGGTCCAGCTCACACCACTTGCCTCTTAGTTCTGGGTGCTGTAGTTGCCACACCCCCATAAAAGATGGATGGTAAGGTGTGGGATTGATGTTGAATTTTGAATTGGGGTTGTATTTACTGGCACCACAGTCACGTTAGCCGATCGTGGACAACCTGGCCAGAATGGGTATGTGATTCTTCCTTTCCTCCTCACCAGCTACTTGCTATATACCTGGTGGCAAAGGCTGTGTCCTCATGAAGGTGAAATATGCCAGACACAGAAGACCATGACAAATTGCGACACATGCTTTGGATAGCACTGCAGGGCTCCCTCAGTACAGTCTAGGCAGTGGATGTGTTGCTTCAACACCCCAATGGTTTTCTCATTCATATTCTGTGTTGCACTATGCCTCTTATTAGATGCATGGTTTCCACGTGTGCTTGAGTTATGAGTCAGATAGTTGGCAGGTACCTATGCCTGGCATCCAACCATTAGCTGATGCAACCTTTGGTTGTGTGCCACCTTGCCCTACAAGGAAAACAGAGTGTGCCATTGAATCTGCTACCTATACTTTGTTTAGCTGATGCTGTGATTGAATAGCTGGCAGTGTGTGCAAGCTGTGAGGTGTGAGTGTGAGGCTTGCAGCAATGCTAAGTGTGTGAGGGTGCGGTGAACTGTGATTGATGGAGATTGTTGGTGGGTGAAAGGTGGGATTGTGGTGCATTGAGCAGTGAATGAGGCTCATGGTGCAGTTGGTAGGTTATAGAATTTGGAGATATTTCACTGACTTTGACTAGTCATGTGAGGTTATTGAACTTCTTCCAACACCTGGGGCTAGACTGCTAGCATTGACTTGCACAGCTACCTGCTCCCATTACCTTCTCGAATTTATCTTGAGGGTAGTCTGGCCCCCATTGCTCACTACTGTCCATTACTGCATCATAACCTCCAGTGCTATGTCAGAGAACCTTGGAGCTCACTTCCATCCCTCGCCCTTTTCCAGCTCAGTCACTTGTGCATTGAATTTGAGCACCTGCTCCAGCTAGAATGCAACTCCCCTTTAAGAGGTGTAGGCTGGCATAAATAGTACAGGCTTGAATTTGTGTTAATCTCTCATGATTTTGCATCCCCTACTCATGCGCATAGCTGTTCAACTGCTCACTGCAATCATTTAAATGAGCAGATGGCACAAAGCTTGTGTGCAGCCTGCATTGGAATCAATGGGCACAGGTTAATACATCTTTCCCCCATAATCTTTTGGAGTAATTAAGATGATAAAAAGTTAAGCTTGAATATTTAAAGTGTCAGACTTAGGCAGGGAGAGTGATTTAACAGTAAATTTAGGATTGACATTTGAATATTCTTCACACATTGAGATCAACTCATGGAATGGACTCCTAGACAGAGCAGAGAAGGTGAAAACCATGGAATCATTGAAGAAACAAGTGGCTGGGTGGGGGCGGGGTACTTTATACTGTCTCTGAATGACTTAAGCAAGATGGGCAATATGGTCTCCAACATCTGTAACTACCACAAGGAATAGTTGAGGTAAATAACTATTTACAATGGGGATGGGTAAACGCACAAGGGGGAAAGGACATGTTGATAAGGTGGGAAGAGCTTCATGTGGAGCTTAAACACTGGTAATGACTGTTACTATGCAGTATATTCCAGAACTTCTGTCGAGTGACGATCACCATTGGATTGCCACTCTGCTCCTTTTTACTTACCCTGGTCGGGAGCTGCACGTTTCTCAGGGATAGTCGGGGTTGGGGGGGCGGGGTGGTGAGGGGATAGTTGGGGAGTCAAGGGCTGTCAGTACCATAATTATGTAGGAGTTAGAAGTGGTTTCAATCCTTCTAACCTTTCCTGGGTAACTATTCTGCTAGGAGAGGCAGAACCAGCTGAAGTCTCCGATTTAAATCGGAGAATCGGGTGGTTCCTGGTGCATGGTAATTGTTCATCAGAAGTTTAAAATTCCCAGGCAATTTCTGTGCAGTCCTTCTGGGGGATACCCCAGCACATCATGTGGGGTACCACCACTCTCCCCCCACCCCCCAATCAGAGGCCCTGGGCCTACATAATTGCAATTATCATAGGAAACCTGTTTTTTTATTTCTTCTTTCACAGGATGTGGGTGTCGCTGCCCATCCCTAATTGCCCTTGCTAGGCCATTTCAGAGTACAGTACCATATGTAGGCTTGGTAAGGATGGCTGATTAGTGAACCTGATGGGTTTTTACAACAATCAATGGTAGTTTCACAGTCTAAGACCAGCTTTCAATTCCAGATTTTATTAATTGCATTTAAACTCCACCAGCTGCCGTGGTGGGATTTGAACCCATGTCCTCAGAGCATTAGTCCAGGCCTCTGGATTACTAGCCCAGTGACATTACCACTGCACCACCATCCTCCCATATTCTGCCCAGCCTTGTAAGAGTGAATATCTTTTTTTCTGTTCCCTTTCCAGGCAAATCTTCAAGGAGTTCACTGACATGCTGACCCAGGACCGGTCTCCCTTGGGGAACACCCGCCCTGGCCCAATCCTGGAACCTGGCATCCAGGGCTGCCTCACCCACTTCAGCCTCATCACGCATGGCTTTGGAAGCCCGGCCATCTGTGCTGCCATGACCTCACTGCAGAACTACCTGAATGAAGCGGTGAAAGCCCTGGACAAAATGTACATGACCACCGGCAGTGGCCACAGCCCACAGGATAACCCCAACAAAACAGCAGACAAAGATGAGAAACACAGGAAATGAACTTTCGGTCACCAGCTGGCGGACTTTACCCCCTCCCCCACTTTGCATCTGGGGCAACCTGAACATGGTCAACACCCAACAACAACAGAGAAACAAAATGGCACCTGACAGTAAGGTGCTGTCTCGTACCTCCTGTGCATCATCAAATGCAAGACTGCAAACCTGCACTATTCCATGACCAACTGTTTCATTCATATACCAAATATCAAACACAAGCAGCTCCTTCAAAGTTTAAATGTTTTATCTTTGGGTTTCCAATGAGATCCTGGACTTATATTTGCCAGTGTGAGAGTTGATGAAACAACCTGGCCTCCTTTGCAGTGTTGATGGTATCTAGAGTATCACTTTCACCAGCTCCTCAAAGGCCACAAACCCACTCTCCAACCCAAGAAAGGCTCCAACACACTGAACAAGCACAAAGTATTGGCACCAGGGTCTGTGCCAACAGTTGGTGAGCTCTTGGTTTCAAAATTGCCATCCTGAGTTGGTGAGAGGGGCCTGGGCACTTCTTCAAAGAAAGAGAAGAAATAAAACCCAGGCTTTGTGAAACTTCAGGCCCTTTGATATTAGTAGAGCCCTTTCAGTTGACTGTGCATGCTGGAATAGCTGATTTGCAATAGCAAACCTTTGCTGTCTCTCACTAGATAACAAGAGTAGCAGAGGGATTCTCAATTCTCCAAATATCCCACAGCTGACCAACATGACTGAGACCTCAAGGAAGATGGAAATGCTAGTCTGCCAAGGGGCCACAGGCTGAAAGACTTCAAGTGATTCCTAGGCTTTGCAGTGCATACCATTGATCAGTCACTCCCCTGTTCTTGCCCTGGGTGAGCTCGGGAACCAGTGCACCGACATTTACACTTTGTCGTATGGTCACCATCTCAGGCTGGATCAGGGTTTTAGATGCCAATGCACTATAGATGTTACCTAGAATACTTTAGTTAGGCTGAAGCTTGGATGTAAAAACACGCTGGAAAGGAGGCAATATGTTTCATGCTCTTGATTACCTTCATTAACCTCGAATGACCTAGCGATCATCTGTGGACTCTGAAGTAGATGATGCAGACTGAGCAGGTCAGACTTATATATTTGACAGGACCCAGGACCAGACTGGTGAAAGTGTCAATTGAATTTCCGACCCATGCAGGTACAAATGGAGGGTTTTAATCTTCAATGCTTTCTTACGTCTTCTGCTCACTACATAATGCAAAGGCCACTGAACTTGAACAAACCCTGTGGAGAATTTACTGCTGTGCTTTATTCAGGGACTCAAAACATGTTCTTTTTTCACAACTTAACAGCACGTACAGCCCATCACGGGGAGTTGGAGAGTGGGACCTGATGAGGTTCTGTCAACTCTTGACTACATTCCAGACTTGCGTTATAAACAAACTGGGTTTCCAACTGAGTGTTGATACAAACAAGCGTTTATTCTTGTCAGTTCCATCCCAACTTAAAGACACTTTTGGCTAGCTAAGGAGAAGGCTCCATTTGAAACAAATTCAATTGAATATGTTTTTTAAAGTTAAATGAAGCTATGTTTGATTTGAAAGCTCTGCCTGGGCTAGCTGTACGAAAAGTCTGTGGACAGGATTGGGTGTTGAGTATTGGAATGATGACCCCATGTTACTGACCTCTGCTGCTTTGAGCATGAAGCGGGTTTGGTCTTTCTAATTTACACTTACTCCACAAGTGATAGCAGGCTAGGAAATTAGAGAAAAAAAATTAAGATATTTGAGCCTAGAAATTACTGATGAAAATAGTGGTAGACAAGCCCTGTGTTTGACAGGTTCATACTAGGCATTAATCTGTTAAAACAAACTGCCAATGCTGGTTAAAATAGTCAATTGAGGGATGTTATACAAACATATTTATTAAATGTATATCTGTCCATTAATGACAACAGGGATTTCTGGGCTTCTCGCCATTTTATGGTGTTTTTTATGATTTTTCATTGCATGCCCTCTATTTAATATGCTGCTTAAATTTTAAAATTAAACTATTAACCCCATCTAAAGAATTAAGAGCACAGAGACAAATGAGGTGCTGTGACTCAGTGATGCCCCTTGTACACAGCCCAGGGGAGGTGGACATAAGTCTGTTATCCATTGTCCTCTGGCCTATTCCCCTCTGCTCCTTGTGTCTGTGGACAGAGATCCACAGAGGGTGCGATCAGAAAGAAGCCTTGAAATGGAGCTGGCACTGGATTAATGCTCAACAGGTTTGTCTTAAATTCCTCTCAGTTATTGCAGCGGAGATGATGACAGCTTATTTTAAAAAGATTAACACCTCCGGGTGAGAACAGCAAACAAAGGAGAAGCATCTTAACCATTTGCATTGAGAGTTTTCTTTGACCCAATTTCAGGGACAAGGTGATAATCACTTTTTTTTTAAAGATTGGCTGATCAGTTTAACTCTATAGGGCAAGGGAGCTCCCACGATCATGACATGGGGTCACAGGTCAGCTGTTGTCGAACCAGCATTGAACATGACAGCGACGGACCTGCAACATTTACACTGAAAGGCCACACGTACCAACTCCACCTTTCCCCTCTGACCTTGACCCCGCCAATTGGCCTGTTGAGGTCCAGAGACTGGTATTTGGTCAGTTACAAATCTACTTGAAAAGCTGGGTGTGTATGGTTGCCAGGCAGCCAGCAACTAGCTTGTTCTTCTCCAAACAGCGGGAGAGTTTCCTCTACAGGGTAAATAGGGTAATAAGGGAACCAGTGTTCTGAATGTACATATTTATTTATGTGTAATTTAATGGGTAATGTAAATACGGTCCAACCTAAAATCCTTTTAAAAAATGTGTTTACTTCTTGTAAATAGGGGTTAGTCTTCCCGTTTTCTTATTTTTTTGGAGAAGTATTTTCCTGTTAATGGGTAAACTAGGATATAATTCCTTATTCATTCCTGCACAGTTATAATGATGAGAAACATAAAACAGGGTATTTAAATGTGTTGGAGGTGCAGAGTGCCTGGCAGTGAGTTGAAAGCTGTGTTCTTCCTCAACACTCACCCAACTCTCTGGAAAAAGCAATAATTATTCTTTGTGCGAGTTATATGGTACTTTGTGTAAATGAAGTGAGAGAATTTTTTAAAAATCTCTTCTGTCTGTGAATTTTAAGCAAATGGATGTTTAAGTACAGCTCCTGAAAAGATGTGGATTCAGTGTCTTTCTGTCCTGTAATACAACATCAATTGAGAAAAAATAAAAAAAGCTATTCTGAATTTAATGCACCATTTGTTCATGCTGCCTGGCTTGTCCTTTAGCAATAAAGTGAAGGTGGGAATTAGTTTGATTTTAATGATTGGGTAGCTCAGCTATACAGGCCTTGGGGGCCCAGGTTGGATCACTGGGCCTGTGTTGAATTAGCTGTTCAGTGTTTAGATGGGTAGTGAGGTGAGATGGAAACTCAGCTGCTGATCCAGAATTGAATCACATGCTCTTTTAACTCCTGGGCTTCCTGCCCAGAAAATTGTCTGGCCTAGAGGCCTCCGGCTGACATTAGGTCTCATGGAGCCTTGCCTTTGGGAAAGGGGAGTGTCTGCAGCAACAATGGCCTAAGCTTTAAAGTGCTCCATAAGAAAAGTCAGCAAATTTATCCGTTTGAGCCTCTTTGGTCCCAGGTCCCCTTGCCTTCTGCTCAGTAGAGCAGGTTAAAGTTTGGAGTGGTAAGCCCCTGATGGACAAGTATTTGCCCACCCCTCCACTTTCCATTGGGCATTGGGGGCTGTGTGTGGGTTAAAATGGCACACCCTCCACACTTGCCCTGCTGAGAACACAAATGGCTTTGTCTGCGTGTGAGGAGCCTGCTGACACTAACTCACTGGCCTCACATTAGAGCTGGCGATGAGGGATGCTGTAGAGCTCAACTTGATCCATTCAACAAGACAATACAGTGGACCCATTGCAATAGTCAATTGCTTCTTAAATGCTTCCAGGGAATGTTCCTCCAATTCTCTATCTGCACGTCCAGTCCAAGTGTTTTTGTGACAGTCTTTTTGTGAAGAATTTCTTGATACAACCCCTAATTTACCTTTATTAGTTTAAACCTTTTTTTAAATTCATTCACAGGTGTTGCTGGCTAGGCCAGCATTTACTGCCCATCTCTAATTGCCCTTGAGAAGGTGGTGGTGAGCTGCCTTCTTGCGCCGCTGCAGTCCATGTGGTGTAGCTACATCCACAGTGCTGTTAGGGAGGGATTTCCAGGATTTTGACCCAATGACAGTGAAGGAATGGTGATATATTTCCAAGTCCTGATGGTGAATGGCTTGGACGGGAATTTGAAGGTGGTGATGTTCCCATGTGTCTGCTGCACTTGCCCTTCTAGATGGTAGTGGTCATGGGTTTGGAAGGTGCTGTCAAAGAAGCTTTTATGAGTTCCTGCAGAGCATCTTGTAAATGGTACACACTGCTGCCACTCTGTGTCTGTGGCGGAAGGCATATCAATCAGGGCTGCTTTGCCCTGGATGGTATTGAGCTTCTTGAGTGTTGTGGGTGCTGCACTCATTTAGGCAAGTGGGGAGTATCCCATCACACTCCTCACTTGTGCCTTGTAGATGGTGGACAGGCTTTGGGGAGTCAGGAGGTGAGTTACTAGCCGCAGGATTCCCAGCTTCTGATCGACTCTTGTAGCCACAGTATTTATATGACTGTCCAGTTCAGCTTCTCGTCAATGGTAACCTCCAGAATGTTGATAGTGGGGTATTCAATGATGGTAATGCCATTGAATGTCAAGGGATGATGGTCAGATCCCCTCTTGTTGCAGATGGTCAATGCCTGGCACTTGTGTGGCGCGAATGTTACTTGCCACTTTTCAGCCTAAGCCTGGACATTGTCTAGGCCTTGCTGCATTTGAACATTGATCACTTCAGTGTCTGAACCCCTACTATTCTCTACTCTGAAGTGAGGATTTTAAAGTTAAATTGTGAAGACAGGTTGCAAAAAACTTGGCTTGTGTTTCCTTGTGTATCGGAGATTGAGGGAGGATCTAATCAGAGTCCTTCAAAAGCTAAACAGATTTGATAGTTTAGACAGAGAGAAATGGAACTCTTTCCAAAATGTCTGTGGAGATTGGGGTTTTCAAGACTGAGAAAGAGGTAAAGGTATCAAGGAATATGGAGCAGTGGTGGATGAATGGAGTTGAGGAACATGTCAGATGTTATTTAGTACAATGTCTCCAGGGCTGACTGGCCTTTTCCTGTTCCTATCAGATTTTATAGTTTTATTTAAACTGAATAACCCCTTTCCATTCCCATAACCACTTCTGACACCTCCATAAGGTGTTTCTACAACTCTCAGATGTTTCCTTTTATAGCTCAAAAGCCCACATCTCTCCTGTCTGCCATCATAGCAGCCTCAGGGCTCCTCTACCTCCAACACTTGAATATCACTCTTATGTCTTAGTGATTAAACTGGACCCAATACTTGAGGTACAGTTTCAACTGAGCTTGATATGATTGGATTTCCATATTAATAATAGCCAGTTGGATAAAGTGGAGCTTAAACCAGCCAGGAGATGAGCTTTAGGATGGAAGCATAAAAATCTAATCTGGGAAAGGATTAAAACAATGCTTCAGTATCTGAAATAGCTGAACCTGTTAGGGTTGATATTCATTAACTATCTTTAATAAATATATCTCGATCACATTATAGAGGTCAGTCTATTTGATTCTTGGGGCTTTGAAATGATCTTCCCAGCTCCTCCACTCCTGGGACTGCTAGAGTTTCTATTCCATGAATCCCAATTGCCCTGTCTCATAAAGGATTAGAAGTATTCATTGCTACCCTAATGTCAAGAAGCTGGAAGACCACCACCCACATACTTCCTTCACCAGTTGTAGCTGTGTCTCTATTACTCCAGCTGGTCAAGTGTTGCCCTAAGGGAGCAAAATTGGATAGTGCCTGAAATTGAATGCTGGAATCTCAATGTGGTATTAACCCAGGCCTGTTTCTTCCAAACTTCATGCTTCCTGTTCGTTTAAATGACTGTGAGATGCAGTGTACTGCTAAAGACATTGCTGAGTGGGCTACACACCACAAAGGGCCCACATTCATACTTGGAAAGGAAAGATGTATTCCAGCTGGAAGAAGTCCAACAGGGGAGAGAGAGCATGTTTGAAGATTCCCTGATGCTGAAGGCCTTGGTGGAGTCAGTGGATAGGAGGAGAGAGATCCTTTATTCACATGGGGTCAGTAAGATTGACAGAGAGTGCAAAGACAGTGGGGTCAGATATCTGTGGCAGTCAATAGCAGTTGTATAGCCCTGAGGATTTGGATGTAATGCTGTAAGAAGTCCAATGACATTCCAATGAGTGTTCAAAATGGGTGAATGCATCTTCAAATGTCATATTCCACCTCCTGCAGCACTATCCTCAGCCACTGCTCAATGTTCCACAGCCCCATTACTCACCTACTGACAATCTCTACCCATCAGGATTCATACTTCACATTCATTGCTTCACCTTACCCTCACATACTTAGCTGCAAGCTTCACACCCACACATTACACACTGCCGGCTAGTCAATCATGACACCAAACACACTGCACCAAGCTCACTGACATACTTCTCTCTCTCTCTGTGTCTTGCAGGGGAAAGTGGCGCACAATCGCAGGTTGCAGCACCTCACTGACAGTGGACAGGTATGGCTGCATGTTCTGACCCTGATAGTGGAGATGATGTGTGCCATCTTTGCAGCAGCCTTTTCTCATGCTGTGGCCAGTAGCAAGGCTGAAACCATGGAAGATGACAGTATTCTCAAATGTTATCCTCCTCCTCATATCCCACTTCCTGCTCATCCTACACTCTGGTCTGATTAAGTTCATATGGTTTAAAGATGTACCTCTTCTCTCTCTGCCTCCAATGCACCACAGCCCTACTCATGTGTCTTTCTCCTCTCACACTGAGACCTAGCCAGGCAGTGGTGAAAGAGGAAACAAAAACAGGAAATGCTGGAAAAACTCAGCAGGTCTGACAGCATCTGTGGAGAGAAAAACAATTAACGCTTCGAGTCCATATGACCCTTCTTCAGAGCTGCAGAGAAGTAGAAATGTGATGAAATTTATACTATTTAAGGGGGGGGTTGGAGCAGGTGAAGCTGGATAGAAGGCCAGCGATAGGTGGAGGCAAAGGAGAGATTGACAAAGATGACATGAACAAAAGGACAAAGGGGGTGTTAATGGTAGTGGTAAGGGCTAAAAGAGTTGCTGAAAGTGGTATTAAGGATAGAAAGCAGAATGTGATAATAGCAGGACAAGGGTAAGCACTCTGGAAAGAACAACATGAACAAGTTTCAGATGGCCCTAGTGGGGGTGGGGTGGGGGAGGGGACAGTGGTGATGAAAAACGTATTGAAAATGGGATAACATGGGGATAAAAAACAATGAATAAATGGATAAAAATAAAAATAAGTGGATAAAAAATGAATTTTGAAAAAGGATAAAGGTGTGAAGATGGAGGAAAGATTTCATGATCTGAAGTTGTTGAACTCAGTGTTAAATCCAGAAGGCTGTAAAGTGCCTAGTCGGAAGATGAGGTGCTGTTCCTCCAGTTTGCGTTGGGCTTCACTGGAACACTGCAGCAAGCCAAGGACGGACACCCAACTACCCACCTTATCCACCTACACACCTACCCATTCACTCACTCATCTCTTTACTAATTCATCCACTCACCCATTCACTTTTCCAGTCACTAGCATTCAAAGACTGGGCATTTAAACTTACCATATGGCAGCTGGGTGCCATAAAAAGGAGTCGTATCCTGTCTTACCCCAACTCTACTCTGCTCTAGTGGAGTTCCCTGAGGAGCGCTCCAATGCACATTTCTGTGGAGCCGGAATCAAAAGACCCCAGAAGTAATGAGCAGCAGTGTCAAGTCAGGTGAATTTCCCGGCGCAGTGACAATCCACTCATCATTGCTGCTGTTCAGAAGATCTGGGCCATTAATATAGGTTGTAAATAGCTGAGGACCCCGCATTGAAGCTTGTGACACTATCAATTACAACCTGCCAACTTGAAAATGCCCCATTCATCCCTGCTCTGCTTCCTGTCTGTTAGTTAATCCTCTATCCATGTTAAAACGTCATCCCCATGGGCCCTTGTCTTGTGTAATAACATTCTGTGTGGCACCTTATCAAATGCCTTTTGGAAATCCAGCTATACTCCATCCACTGGTTCCCTTTTATCTACCCTACAAGTTACATCCGCATTAAATTTGTCAAACAGGGTTTCTCTTTCATAAAACTACATTGACTTGTTCTAATCATACTATGGCCAGAATTTTACAGAGTTTTAGCAGGTGTGCACCTGACCCAAACTCACGTGAAATCATGTGAGAAGACGTCGGGCACGCATCCCAACGTCATGGCACCCTTTCACGGTATTACTATTGGTGGGCGCACACCTGCGTCGGAAGCATACCCACTGACAATTAGAAGGGGATTTAAGCCCATTAAACATGCAATTGTCCTAAATTTTATGTGGCCTGTGCATTTTTATTGGCCATGCAGCGTTCGCATATTCTCATCATTCTCGATCCAGGGCGGGATAAAAGGCCCGAATATGTTTGAGGTTTGATGATTCATGAGTATTGCTGTCAGTTGTTCATTGTGTCATTATGGATAGTTTGGGGCATTTTTTGTATGCTTCTATCCCTCCAGCAATTCTGCATCTCCCTGAGGTACCTTCACAGCAGTCATCAGCCTACAGGGAGCTCGTGTGATATGGCCTGCCGGCGCTCTCACTTGTCTCGGCACCCACCCTGCCCCCCAGCTCCCGGCTGACCGCGTTTCACACTGGCCGGCAGTTAATTGGCCAGCCAGCATGAAATCGCTGTCAGGAGCCAACAGAGGGCAGGAGCAGACTTCACATCTGCCACCGGTCCTGCCGATCATGCTCCCGGGCCAAGTGTAAAATCCAGGCCTGTGCTTTCTAAGTGCATTGGTCAGACTCCCTTAATAATTGAGCTCCAAAATGGCAATGCTGGCATCAAATGAGCGTTAGTTACTGATGATGTCATTATCTGCTTGCTCAACATGCTTCTAATGCATGATCCCTCCGTCTGCATTAACATTTACCCCAAGATGGTGTTCAGCATGGCTCGTGCCAGAACTGTATATGCTCACCATGGAGCCCATTTTGAAATGAAAACTATACCTATTTCATCTAAAATATGGGTATCGTGCAACCAAATTTTGCAACTTGACTGTCAATCGGCTATTTGACTGTGGAAAGTCAATCTGATCCTAACTGGACATTCGCATGTGTTTTCCAGCAGGATTCACTGGATAGAGATCAGGAGTGGGACTGTTGTCCAACTTCTCTCTCAATAACCTAAGGGCAGGTGCCCTGCTGCTTGCAGCACATGGATAAAACCAGGAATTTTCTGAATCACTACATTTAAAAATCCGACATAGTAAAAATGGGATTATCATTTTGAGCCTCCGTGAACCAATAGCTCTGTTTAAAATCACTAAAGTGAGTGCAGTGTTCTCTCCTCCTACACCACACCCCCCCACCCACGCATCAACCCCCAGCTCCCCTCATAAGGTGACCAGATGGCATGGGAGCTGCTTAATTCTTCGGATGTAATTAATTTGCAGAACTCGGTGGGAAACAAACCCACAATCAGATCAACAGGAAGTCTGGGCTGGTGGTTTGGGAATGATCTCCTGTGTCGAAATCCCATCCCTTAGTGAAAGATTGTATTAGCCGGGGCTCTTTTCTCTAGAGAAGTAAAGACTAAGGGGGCTACCATATTGAGGTCTTTATTAAGAGGTTTGATAGAACGGTCATAGAAGTTATTTACTCCTGGGGGAGCCCAAAGGTCACCCATAAATCCAGCAAGTAGTTCAAGTGAAATCTCTTTATCCAGAAAGTGGTTAGAATGTGGAACTCACTACCACAAGGAGTGGTGGAGGCGACCAGCATAGATGCATTTAAGGGATGCTGGATAAACACATGAGGGAGAAGGGAATAGAAGGAAATGCTGGAAGGAAGCATGTGTGGACATAGAGCAGCTGGGACAAATGACTTGTTTCTGTGCGATATATTTTATGTAATTTTATGAAATTGTGCCATTGTCCCATCTCAAATCTTACACCCAATATCTCTCTCAGAGCTAAATTAATCCTCTGCTCCTTGGCTTCCAATACTGAAGTGACATTGCTTAAAAATTGATATTTCAGTACATACTCTGGGCCAAATTGTTGATCTCAAGCCACAAGTGCAAAGTAAGGCAAATTCCTGACTCCGCAAACCTGACTCTGCAAATCCAACTTTGGGAAAAAAAGTGCCCTGAATGGTCAGATTTTCATTCTGGGGTGGTGTGGTGGTGGGGCTGTGGGACGGGGGATGGTGGGGGTGGGGGGAGAGAGTGTGGTGGAGCAGGTGTTGACTAGAATTGGGGCTGTCATCCCCAGAAAGAGTGCAGAGCGCTGCCAGGTGCGGAGATGGGCTGTTTAAAAGACCCATGTCAGTGAACTGGGACTTCATCCCAGCTGTTAAAAAAAATCAATACCAAAAACATCCCTCTGCCCTATCTATGCCAACCCATGTCCACCCCCACCATGGCTTCCACTTATTCCCATGGTTCTTTATCACCCTTATGCCAACTTGGTGCCAATTAATGCCAAACCATGCCCCTCATCCACCATGCTTTTCCCTTACACCATCTATGCCAACTCACTCTGCATCCACCATGAGCAGATCTCAGGAGCCATGGTGAGATGAAATAAAATAAAGTCCTAAGTATCTATTACAGACTTCACTATTTTAAAAAAAAGCTCTCGCTGATAAAAGCCCGTTCAATATATGTAAATTCCTTCAAATACTTGATCCCCTATGAAAACAAGCATTTCCTTCAAGTACTTAACCCAGTATAAAAACAAACATTTGCAATCATAGCCCTACATCAAAGATGAGGTGTCAATCAAAGTGATTAGAGTCTGCATTCATGATAGTTTGTGGAACCAGACAAGCAGAAATAATGCTATGATAATAGCACTCAGGTTTATGTCAACAAACATCTAGTGAAATTGCAAGCATCCATTTCTTTTCAATTGCAGGCTGGTTTTTTTCTCAAAATTTAAAGAGCAGGAGGTTTAAATGACTTGGCAGCTTGATAATTCCACAGAGCTTAACCACGTTTTACATACATTCATCTCTACTCTTAACAAATGTAAAGGAATACCTGACCTCTCCAAAGGGGTACCTGACTTCTCCCAAAAGGGTACCTAATGTCTCCCAAAAGGGTACCTGACCTCTTCCAAAGAACTCTGGTAAGTTTAGACTTTTTCCTCAAATGTCCAAAGCCCCAGAATCGCATTTCAGAAACCTGCGTGACCAAAATTGTTCCTGTTTGAAGGCAGCAACAGTCTAAATATGCAGCTGTTCCATAAACCTTGAATGTGTGAAATCCTCCTGCCCCATTTCCCCTCTTGGTGAAAATGGTGGGTGTTGGTTTCTGGGGTGGGATTTCTGGATTCCGGGATCTGGCGGTGATTTGGTTCAGGCACAGAACCCTTCTAACTTTTCAAAAATTTAATGGAGAATTAAAAGAATTTGCTCAGGGAGAGGTGTGACCCATATAGCGAAGGATATTGAGCAGTCTGTTACAATCCCTATAAACCAAAATAACCAAATTTAGCAAATTACCCCCAAATGAAGAAATTACCAACAGCTTTTACTTTAACACAAATCAACGTTAATTAAACGTAAATTGACCAGCAAATGATACTTCAATTAAAAAATAAATTTCATTTTAAATAGTTAATATGACAAAAATACATCCCACACAACCACAAGCACTGCATCAAATGATGCACCATGTGCAATCTCACAGTATTTTCAACTCAATCGATTCAGCCCTCAAGTCACATTCACTGGCAGGCGAATTCCACCTGAGGTCCCTGGATAGAGTTAACATCAACAAGGCACATGTCTATGAACCTTCTTTCACTCAGGTTATGTCAGCCTTGATGGCAAAGCTTTTCAGGGTTCCTTTTCAACTGATCAACCAATAATACCTGGTTGATGACCTGGTTCTCTGATACAACTCTTGGTTATTTCACATGCCTGAGCTAGTCATGCAACTTTTTAGGATCTGGTCCCATTTAGGTAGCATGTAAATTGCTTTCCTAAGAGCTTCTGCAATTCAATTTTTTCCTCTTCATTGCCAAAAATCAATCTATTTATATAAAGCTTTGCTTGTCACATCTCACATGAGTTCTGTGTTCCTCTTTCTGTCTTTGTCTACTTTCTCTTTGTGTTGGCATCTGTGTGCTGATTGCCTTCTGCCTACAACTCTCCTTTGTGTCTGGCCACACGCAAATTTTTTATCTTAATTTCCTTCCTGCTGGTAATGTTTCCATGTCAATGTCACCAGGTCACTGGAACAGTATTTCTTATTACCCAAGGAAATTACAAATGATCTCTTTATAATTGATGCAAAATCTTATAAGTTCTTTTGAAAAATTCTTAACAACAATTACAGATTCTCTTTTTATTTCAAGAGAGACATTTTCAAGAAATTACACATTTTCCTTAGTATACTGCTTCCAGGTCAAAGGCTATCACGGTCTTAGTCCAAACTTTACTGGCTGTTGTAGAGGTCATGTGCCCGAGTAGGTAGTGCCCCTGCCTCAGAGCCACAAACTCTGCATTTAAGTTCCAGTCCAGCACTTGTTGACCATGGAAGGAGTGATACAGGTTGATAACCAGCCTGCTACCCCTTCCAACACTTGCCTGCAAATTCCAAAAAGGAAAAAAATAGTTGTGTGAAGATGTGAACACTGAAATAAACTGGCTGTTGCACTTCACAGTGTTAAAAAAAACTCTCCCAATTCAGCATTCAGTCACATGTAGAGAGGTTACAGTAAGGCTGGTGCTGCAGATAGAGAAATGTCCCACTGTTGCTTTGGAGCTTGTGTGAGGCTGGGCTTAGGAAGCCTGATTGGAGCACAGTAGTGGGAGCTTTAAAAATTTTAAATGTGTCAATTTAAAATCCTCATCCTTGCGTTCAAGTCCCTCCATGGCTTTGCTGTTCCCTATCTCTGCAAAATCATCTAGCCCTCCAAGATCTCTACATTTCTCCAACTCTGGTCCATTGTGCATTCCTGATTTTAATTGCAACACAATTGGTGATCCTGCTTCAACTGCCAAGACCTTAAGGTCTGGAATTCTAACCCGAAATCTTTCCACTCCGTTATATCTCTCCTCTTTAAAACATACCTCTGATTAAGGTTTTCCGACAGCCTGGGGGCTGGGCTGGGGTGGGGGAGGTGGCGTTGGAGGGTAGGGAAATTGTGGACAGGCTCAATGGTACAAAGAAGGGGCTGCGGACAGGGAAGGGAAGGTGGCCCTGCAGTCCCAACCATCTCCCCAGATGGGTTTCCCCGCCCCGGACGCTCGGCCCCATGATTATATTTTTATTTTTATAAAGCTTGCCTGCCCCAGCTCCCGAGATCTCCCGCAGCTACCACACACCCCAGCGACACTATGGAGGTCTCAGAGTTGCTGGCCCTCTGATTGGGCATCGGAAACCAGCCCGCTGTCCCTAATGGGGCAGCTTGTCAGTGGGCAGCATTTAGAATCACAATCACAGAATCACACGGTGCAGAAGAGGCCCTTCGGCCCATCGAGCCTGCACCGACACGTGAGAAACACCTGAGATACCTAGCTAATCCCATTTACCAGCATTTGGCCCATAGCCTTGAATGTTATGACGTGCCAAGTGCTCATCTAGGTACTTTTTAAAGGATGTGAGGCAACCAGCCTCCACCACTCTCCCCGGCAGTGCATTCCAGACCGTCACCACCCTCTGGGTAAAAAGGTTTTTTCTTACATCCCCCCTAAACCTCTTGCCCCTCATCTTGAACTTATGCCCCCTTGTGACTGACCCTTCAACTAAGGGGGACAGCTGCTCCCTATCCATCCTGTCCATGCCCCTCATAATCTTGTACACCTCGATCAGGTCACCCCTCAGTCTTCTCTGCTCCAACGAAAAAAACCCAAGTCTATCCAACCTCTCTTCATAACTTAAATGTTTCATCCCAGGCAACATCCTGGTGAATCTCCTCTGCACCCCCTCCAGTGTAATCACATCCTTCCTATAATGTGGCGACCAGAACTGCACTCAGTACTCCAGCTGTGGCCTCACCAAAGTTCTATACAACTCCAACATGACCTCCCTAATTTTGTAACGTATGCCTCAATTGATAAAGGCAAGTGTCCCAATGCCTTTTTCACCAACCCACTAACAAGCCCCTCTGCCTTCAGAGATCTATGGACACACACGCCAAGGTTCCTTTGTTACTCAGAATTTAGGAGGTAGCCTGTGGCAGAATTGCCCAGGTGATGCTGCTAGTAATCGCTGACATGGACCCACTCTTTAATGGTAAAAATCAGGCTGTGATGTCCAATTATAGGCAGTGATACAGATTGCATGAAGCTCTGAGGGCCAATGCTCCTGGTTGCTTGAAAGTGCAGGCTGGATTAGGAGCTGCTCTGCCCTATTGTCACTGTGAACAATCAGTTCGCCTTGCCTAAGGCATAACATATGCTAAGTCTCCAGAACCCTCTGCAGCTGCCTGCTGGCAATAATAGTGCACATGCATGCTAGGTCAGGATCTCGCTGAGAGAGGGACAGAACTGGAAAGATGGGTGGGTGACGGAAAGTAACGCCTACACACAAGTTAAGCTTGGGGGGTGGGGGGGTGGTGAGGAGGGTCATTATGATATTGAGCGATAGTGTAAAGCACGTGAAAACAAATCAGCAGCATGTTTCACATGTCTCTCCATTTCTGAAGTTAATCAAAATAAAAACGTAGAATGATGTAGGTCATTCTGCTGAATTGTGCTTTTAGTCATATCATACTGTCGAACAAAGCCAGAATCTACCTGACAGTATCCAAAATAAAAGCTTCAACCAGCCTTTTAGCATAGAACATGTAGCAGAGAATGTATTGGAGGGAAACAGTGAATAGTTTGTTTTTTCTTCACAAAGACACTGGGCGGAATTTTCGGAGCCCGCTAGCAACGGGCGTGATAGGTGGCATGCATGGAAAATATGGCGAGACCTGCTTCATGACGGTTTGAAGGCAGTTCTTGATCGTTCCCCCAGCCCGCCAATGGTGGGCCGCGTTTCCCGCCATCGGTCGGCGGAAGCTCATTGCAATACATTAGCATATAGTTAAAAGGCCATCCCACCAGGCTCTTGGAACCCGTCGTATCATCCAACCACGTCGGTGGGAAAGCACATCGACGTGTTTCACAACAGCACACAGGCGATGTGCACTTGGCCGCCTTCACTTTGGGGGAACTGAGGTGAGTGAGCAGCAGCGTTCTCCACAGCTCGCCTGTTGTTTACAGGCCTCAGGGACTCAGATGCCTGGCCCTGCAGGCGATTGCTGAGGTGTGGGAGGGTTTCTGGGGACAAGTGCTGGCCAGCTTTGGGGGCAACTGCCTAGGGGGGTTGGGGTGTGGGGGGGGTGTGGGGGGGGTGCGGGTGGGGTGGGGGGGGGTTGGTGGGTGGAAGTGGTTCAAGTGCTGCCCTGGCGCTGCATCCCTCACACAGGCAATCGAGGTCGGGGCAGGGTAAGCGAGGGAAATAGCCACGCATTAGGGACACTTGTATAAACTGATCAGGCCTCTGCAACTGAGACTGATCAGGCGCGGCTACAGTGATATGATTGAGGTCACGCTCCTAGCCTGCCTGCCCATGGAAGCAATGTGGAGACACTAAAGGGCCACCAAGCGCTCCATACCTTACCTCCCCCGCCCCTCCGCCCCACCCCACCCCTGTACACCCAGCACAGACTTTGAGTCCGCCACCACTTTATTGGACCACGGAGCAGTTGGACTGCAGTCTCCTCGCCAATGCTGGCCATGTAGCAGTCACTGCTAGAGGCTCTCACAGCCCCTTGCAATCTCAGCATTCCAGTTTGGACCTGTCTCCACCATGTTGCAGGTTGACAGGGCAGTGCACTCATCTCTGACCATCCGAGGGGTGACCAGAACTCTCCGGAAAGCATTAAGGATGGTCATACATGGGCAGGAAAGGTGCTAAGTGCAGCCATGATAACCACGTCTCCTTCTCTTTCACGCTGTAGGAGGACCACATCAGAATCATGGATCCTGGATGTGAGAATGCTCCTGTCATGGAGATGCAGTGGAGGCCCTAATAGTTGCTCAATTGCAGGAGGATGATGACAACATGCAGTGAGGACACTCCATGGATCTACAGGGACCCTAGAAGATGGAGGAGAGAGTGACTGAGGCTCCTGGCTGCACAAAGGCAGGATCAGCAACCTCATGAAGAAGGGGCAGCTGGGGCTCCCGCACACGCTACCCAGGAGTGACGGTGAGCCCTGGCTGGTTGGCGCCTAGCGATACCCAGGATCTATAGACGCCGCCTGCCATTCCTGCAGATGACTGAGAACCAGAGTCACCAATTACTGTGCATGTCTAGAGACAGATGCCATCTTCTCCATGGCACACAACTTTGTGCATTTCGCCTAGGACTGGGACAGCCAGGATGTAAGAGCCATTGGATTCGCCCTGATCTCAGGATTCCCACAGGTGCAGGGTGAGATTTACTGCACCCATGTAGCGCTCAGGTCTCCATCGCTACACTCAGTGGATTTCATCAACCGCAAGGGCTTCTACTCACTGAACGTGCAGCTGGTATGTGACCACCAGACATGCATCCTGCAGGCATGCGCACGGTTTCCAGGGATTGTGCACGATGCCTACATCCTGAGTTGCTCACAGGTCCCTGCAGCCTTCCGGGGTCCACAGAGGCTGCAGGGATGGCTCCTCGGGGACAAGGGGCCATGGCTGATGACACCCGTGTGGCGGCCTCAGACTGCAGCAGAGAGACACGATAATGAGGCTCATGCAGCAACTCGTAACTTGATGGAGCAGACAATTGGGATGCTGAAGATGAGGTTCCGGTGCCTGGACCAGTCTGGTGGAGCCCTGCAATACAGTCCGCAGTGGTTATCACGCATCATCGTCGTCTGCTGCATCCTTTACAACCTGGTGCTGCAACAGGGAGAGGAGCTGCCTGAGGAGGAGATGGAGGAGCTGCGTGTCTCCAATGAGGAGGCTGATGGGGATGAGGCTGATGGTGTCCTCGGTGGTGATGATGATGGTGATGAGGCTCTCGCATGAGCTAGATGAGGCAGGTGCACTCGGGAGATCCTCTTAACTGCCAGATTTGTGGAGGATGATGAGGACATGCAGCGAGGTGTCCCTGTTGATCCTCACATCGCAGTTGTGAATGTTTGACTCCAGTCTGGTTTATCTCAGCACCAATACCCTCTGTGAGAATGCTCCTGTCATGGAGATGCAGTGGAGGCCCTAATAGTTGCTCAATTGCAGGAGGATGATGACAACATGCAGTGAGGACACTCCATGGATCTTCATATAGCCTCTGAGAATGTCTGACTCCTGTCTGGCTGAGGGCAGCTTGCCTGCGCACCGTGATCAGGGGCATCTCAGAGATGCAGCCATGAAATTTTAGGCGCATCTGATCTGTGTCTGCCTTCAGCACCTCAGCCCTTCAGGAGCTGGTGCACAGCATCACTGGTCACAGATGCTGGTGTGATGGGGGCCAGCCCCACCTTAAAGGCGCTGAGAGCACACTGAGAGTATGAGAGAACTCTGTGGCGCCTGCCCATTACATTCCAGCAACAATGACCCGCTGTCGAGGTGCAGGCATCAGTAATGTTTCCAGGGAGTGTGAAGCTGGACCATCACTGGTCTGAAGGCTGCACAGAGCACAGGGAAGAGGCCCTGGACTGAGACCTTTATCTTGCGCCCTGTCTGTGATGACTTTGGCGGGCTTCCTCTGGAGGATCGAGACTTAGTGGGCCCCGGGCTGCTTTAGGGGTCCTGCAGTGTGGCAGTGGCACCCTCCTTGGCCTGTGGAGCTTGATCTGCGAAGGTCACAGGAAGAGTGGATTTGGATGGGCCGGACACTCCCAGAGTCACCTGGGTGGATGGCCCCAGGGTGTGCACCTGCTGATCCTCCTTCCAATGGGTGCCCGAGGGCCCCTGTCTGACTTCATGAGTGGAAGGTGTAGCTGGAGTAAGACCTAGCTGCCCAGCACCCCTCTCACATACACACTGTTGGAGGCCAACTATGGCATCAGCAATGGGTTTAAGCCGGCGCAGCAGTGCAGGAGCGACGTCCTGGACCAAGGTCTCCATGGCTAGCACCATCCTGCCAGTGTTGACCTCAATGCATTGCAATGCTGGCGCTATCACCTCAGACTGAAGGACTCCTCCTTTGTGCCTTGCAAACTGAGGAATGCAGCGGACATCCCTTCCTGATGTTTCCGAGCTTCACTCTGCAGCTCAAGCAACTGTGACATGACCGGGTCCAGAGGCTCATCATCTGACTCGAACTCAGCAACGTTCTGCCCTCCAGCAGTCCTCCGAGTACCGGGGACATGGGAAGCCCTGCATCTGCCTGCTGTGGATCAGACAGTGCTCACCAGATTGTGATCCTGGGATACTCTAAAGCTAGGTCCCACCGAGGTGTATCTCTGCGCTGGTGGAGGGTGTGGGTGAGCGCTGTGACGGGACTTTAGGGAAGGTGCCTCCAGATTCCTCTTCAGAGGTTTCTTCGGAGCTTGATTGGAGGTCCTGGGATGTGGGCTCCACCTGCTGCCTGTGAAAGCAAGAGGAGATAATTAGTGCATAGCAGTACCTGTGAAAGAGGACACCTCACTCACAGCATGGTTGTCTGATGCATGTTGCACTGCTGGATCCTCACTTGGTAGAGCAGCGCTAACCTCACTGTCAGCACAGGACTGGTTCTGGTCATCACTGGCCAGCTGGGTGGCTCTGTTTTCTAACTCTGTCAGAACTTTGAATTCTGGCATCCCTCCACCTGTCTGCGACCTTTCCCTCCTGTTGTGAGCCAGTTTGTCCTGCATAGGTAGAGATGGGGAGAGTGTATCAGGACACCTGCCGGGCCAGATGATAAGTATGCCTGGCCTGTGTGGGTGTTGAGTGGTCCCATGGATGGGATGAGGACAATGACGGTGTGTGTGACAGAGGTGATGTCCCTTGCCATGGCAGGGAGTGAGAGCCCTGCGAGTGTGTGATGTGTTTGTGATTTGAGAGTGATGAATAGAGTGACTTACCCTGGTGGAACAGAGGAGATCATTCATCCTTTTGCGGCACTGGGTGACTGTCCTCTTCTGAAGGCCTTTGCGCTGACCACCGCTGCCACTGCCTCCCAAGCTGGGTTGGTGAGTTTGCTGCCCATCCTGCAGCCAGGGCCAGGGTAGGGCACATCCCGGTGACCTCCAGCAGTCGCTCAAGGGACCAGTCGTTGAAGCAGAGGGCTATAGTCTTTTTACCTTTGCTGGCCATGTCTCCCAGGCAGCGGTGGTGAGCTGGTGGTGATGAGTGCTTTGCTGGCAGCTGCCTTTTAAAGATGGCGGCCGATGTGATGCAACAGTGGGGTGATAGCAAGAGGGCAAATGAGAGTCCATCCGCCATGAAAACGGCATAAATAATGAGGCGGGCTCGGGAAGCTACAGCATGAAAACCCATCATTTTCATCGGTGCGTAGGACTCCATTTTACCCACCCGCTACCACACTTGGTGCAGTTCTGGGAAAATTCTGCCCTGTTTGTGTGTGTGCCTGCAATGGCCACTATCTCGGGCTGTATCAGCCTGTTCACAATCTTGGCTTCCTACTTGACCATGAGCTGAGGGGGCTGAGTGAAAGAATTGCAGAGAGTGTGGCTTAGGCAACAGAAGGTGCAGCCAATATTGGAGTGAATGAAATGAGAATGTTCAGGAGCCTAGATCTTAATGAGCACAGATATCTAGGAGGTTGTGGGGCTGGAGTTAAATGTATAGCAAGGGAGAGACCATGGAGAGTCTGAAAGCAAGAATGAGAAATTTAAAGTTGAGATGATGATTAATGGGAAGTTCCCCCACGCTCTACACACCCACACTGTGCATCCCGCTCTCGACAACATGGTCTCCACACCCCCAACTCTCCACACCCCCATTCTTGACACCCCCCACTCTCTACACCTCCCACTCTTTACACCCTCCACTCCCGACACCCCAACTCCGTACATGCCAACTCTCTACACCTCCCACTCTCTTTGCCCCTCACTCTCTATGCCCGCAATCTCTATGCCCCTGCTCTCAACACCAACCTGCTTTCTATGTCCCCAACTCTCTGCATCCCCCATTCTTTACACCCCCCCACTCTCTATGCCTCCCACTATCTACACTGCCCACCCTCTACACCCCAACTCTCTCCGTCCCGACTCTTTACGCACCCCACTCTCTACACCATCCACTCTCTACGCCCCCAACTCTCAACACCCCACTCCCTACATCCGCAGTCTCTACACCCCCACTTTCTACACCACCACTCCCTACACCCCCACTCTCTACATCCACAATCTCTACACCCCCAATCTCTACACCCCCAATCTCTACACCCCCAATCTCTACACCCCCAATCTCTACACCCCCAATCTCTACACCCCCAATCTCTACACCCCCAATCTCTACACCCCCACTCTTTACGCCTCCCACTATGTCCGAAAAACTCCACACCTGCCAAACTCTACATCCCCACTCTCTATGCCCCCAACTCTCTACACCCCTCACTCTCTATGTCCCAAACTCTCCACACTCACAACTCTCTAGACCACCCCATTCTCTATGCACCCAACTCTCTACGACCCCCACGTTCTATGCCCCCACTCTCTACATGCCCGCTCTCTACATCCCCACTATCTACAACTCCCACTCTCTATGCCAGCCACTGTCTATGCCTCCAGCTCTCCATACTCCAACTCTCTATGGTACTACATGCTCTAACCCCACACTCTCTACACAGCCACTCTCTACACCCACAATATCTACAACCCCACTCTCTACACCGGCCCGCTCTCTACACCCCCACTCTCTACAAATCGCATACTCTACACCCGCAAAATCTATAACCTCACTCTCTACACAACCACTCTCTACACCCCCACTCTCTACAAATCCCACATTCTACACCCCCAATATCTACACCCCTACTCTCTAAAATCCCCACTCTCTACACACCCACTCTCTTCAAACCCACTCTCTAAACTCCACTCTCTACACCTCCAATCTCTAAAACCTCACTCTCTACACCTCGTTCTCTACACCACACTCTCTACACCCACGTGCTCTCTGCACCCCAACTGTTTACATCCCCCACCCTCTACATGCCTCACTCCCTACAACCCAACTCCCTACATACCACTCTCTACACCCCGACGCTCTACACCAACCATTCTCTTCACCCCAATTCTCTACGCTACAGCTCACTATATCCCCACTCTCCACACGCCCACTCTCTGCACCCCCATACCCTACACCCCCATTCTCTACACATCCACCCTCTATACCCCCAACTCTATACAATACCCACTCTCTACACCATCCACTCTATTTTCCATTCATTCTCTGTACCCAACTCCCTGCACCCCCACTCCCTAGATCCCCAGTCTCTACACATTCACTCTCTATGCTCCACTCTCTGCACCCACACTCTCTATACCCACCCACTCTCTACACCCACACACTCTGCACCCTTGCTCTCTAGCCCCCAACTCTCTACACCCCCATTCACTACATCACCCACAATTTACACCAGCCACGCTCTTCCCTGCCGACTCTATACACCCCCACCATCTACAGCCCCCCTCTCTACAGCCCCCCTCTCTACAGCCCCCCTCTCTACAGCCCCCCTCTCTACAGCCCCCCTCTCACACTCTGCACCCTCTCACACTCTGCACCCTCTCACACTCTGCACCCTCTCACACTCTGCACCCTCTCACACTCTGCACCCTCTCACACTCTGCACCCTCTCACACTCTGCACACCCCACTCTCTGCACACCCCACTCTCTGCACACCCCACTCTCTGCACACCCCACTCTCTGCACACCCCACTCTCTGCACACCCCACTCTCTGCACACCCCACTCTCTAGAAACCCACTCTCTAGAAACCCACTCTCTAGAAACCCACTCTCTAGAAACCCACTCTCTAGAAACCCACTCTCTATGCCCTCCCGCTTTCTACACTCCCACTCTCTACACTCCCACTCTCTACACCCCCACTGTCTACAACCACAATCTCTGCATCCCCTATTCTCTACAAACCCACTCTCTCTGCCCCAAACTCTCCATACACCCCGCGCTAACTCTATACAGCCCCCGCGCTAACTCTATACAACCCCCGCGCTAACTCTATACAACCCCCGCGCTAACTCTATACAACCCCCGCACTCTACACCCCCGCACTCTACACCCCCGCACTCTACACCCCCGCACTCTACACCCCCGCACTCTACACCCCCGCACTCTACACCCCCGCACTCTACACCCCCGCACTCTACACCCCCGCACTCTACACCCCCGCACTCTACACCCCCGCACTCTACACCCCCGCACTCTACACCCCCGCACTCTACACCCCCGCACTCTACACCCCCGCACTCTCTACAACCCCGCACTCTCTACAACCCCGCACTCTCTACAACCCCGCACTCTCTACAACCCCGCACTCTCTACAACCCCGCACTCTCTACAACCCCGCACTCTCTACAACCCCGCACTCTCTACAACCCCGCACTCTCTACAACCCCACTCTATACACCCGACACTCTCTACAACAGCACTCTCGCTACACAACAGCACTCTCGCTACACAACAGCACTCTCGCTACACAACAGCACTCTCGCTACACAACAGCACTCTCGCTACACAACAGCACTCTCGCTACACAACAGCACTCTCGCTACACAACAGCACTCTCGCTACACAACAGCACTCTCGCTACACAACCCACTCGCTACACAACCCACTCGCTACACAACCCACTCGCTACACAACCCACTCGCTACACAACCCACTCGCTACACAACCCACTCTCTACACAACCCACTCTCTACACAACCCACTCTCTACACAACCCACTCTCTACACAACCCACTCTCTACATACCCCAGTCACTACACCCACACTCTACACACACCCCCTCGCTACACCCTCCAATCCCTATACCTCCCACTCTCCACGCACCCGACACTCTCCACGCACCCGACACTCTCCACGCACCCGACACTCTCCACGCACCCGACACTCTCCACGCACCCGACACTCTCCACGCACCCGACACCCTCCACGCACCCGACACTCTCCACGCACCCGACACTCTCCACGCACCCGACACTCTCCACGCACCCGACACTCTCCACGCACCCGACACTCTCTAAACACCCCACTGTCTACACACCCCACTTTCTACACACTCCCAGTCTCTACACCCCCATTCTTTAAAGCTCCGCTCTCTACACCCCCACTCCCAACACCTCCCACTCTCTGCACCAGACACTCTCTACATCCCCATTCTCTACACTCCCACTCTCTACAACCCCCACACTCTTTCAACACCAATGTTAACACCCATGTTCTCTCCACCGGCCCACTCTCTACACCCTCCCCTCTCTCTACAAGTCCCACACACTGCATCCCCAATATCCACAACCCCACTCTCTACACATCCACTCTCTACCTACCCACTTTCTACAACTCCACTTTCTACACCCTGCTCTCTACACCCACCCTCTCTACGCCCACATGATCTCCACACTGCCACTCTCTACATGCCCCACTCTCTACAACCCCATTCCCTACATCACAATCTCAACACCCCAACTCTCTACACCAACTATTCTCTTCATCCCAACTCTCTAAACCACAACTCACTATATCTCCACTCTCTAAACT
This sequence comes from Carcharodon carcharias, assembly GCF_017639515.1. NCBI lineage: Eukaryota > Metazoa > Chordata > Chondrichthyes > Lamniformes > Lamnidae > Carcharodon > Carcharodon carcharias. The sequence goes on along the minus strand of NC_054480.1, from coordinate 78,354,403 downwards.
CCCATACCCTACAACCCTACTCTCTACACCATCCACTCTCTATACCCCACTCTCTGCACCCTCACCCCCTAGATCCCCAGTCTCTAAATCCCCAGTCTCTACACATCCTCTCTCTCTATGCTCCACCCTCTACACCCACACTCTCTACACCCACACTCACTACACCATCCACCATTTACACCAGCCACACTCTTTCCTGCAAACTCTACACACCCCCACCATCTACAAACCCACTCTCTACACTCCCCATTTACTACACCCCACTGTCTACAGCCTCACAATCTGCATCCCCTACTCTCTACAATCCCACTGTCTACAGCCTCCTGCTCTCTACACCCCCACTCTCTACACCCCCACTCTCTACACCCCCACTCTCTACACCCCCACTCTCTACACCCCCACTCTCTACACCCCCACTCTCTACACCCCCACTCTCTACAACCCCACTCTCTACAACCCCACTCTCTACAACCCCACTCTCTACAACCCCACTCTCTACAACCCCACTCCCTACACCTCCCACCCTCTACACCAGCCACTCTCTACACACCCACTTTCTACATCCCCATTCTCTGCACACCTACTCTCTTCACCCAACTCTCTACTCCCCTACTCTCTACAACCCCCACTCCCTTCAACACCAATGTATACACTCATACTCTCTACACCAGCCCGCTCTCTACACCCCCACTCTCTACAAATCGCATACTCTACACCCCCAAAATCTATAACCCCACTCTCTACACAACCACTCTCTACACCCCCACTGTCTACAAACCCCACATTCTACACCCCCAATATCTACACCCCTACTCTCTAAAATCCCCACACTCTACACACCAACTTTCTACAACCCCACTCTCTACACTCCACTCTCTACACCCCCAATCTCTAAAACCTCACTTTCTACATCCCGTTCTCTACACCCACGTGGTCTCTATACCCCTACTATTTACGTGCTTACTCTCTACATGCCCCACTCCCTACAACCGAACTTCCTACGTTTTACTCTCTACACGCCCCACTCTCGACAGCCCCACTTTCTACAACCCTACTCTCTACAACTCCCACTCTCTACACTCCCACTTTCTACACACCCCGCTCTCTACAACTCCCACTCTCTTCACCCTCCACTCTCTACATCCACCACTCTTTATACGCCCCGCTCTCTACACATCCACTCTCTAAATCCACCTCATCTCTACACCCCCGGTCTCTAGCCCCCACTCTCCGCACCCCGGCTCCCTATATCCCCAGTATCTACATCCCTAGTATCTACATATCCACTCTCAATGCTCCACTCTCCACACCCACCCTCACTACACCCTCACGCTCTGCACTCCGGCTCTCTAGCCCTGCACTGCCTACACCCCCACTCACTACACCATCCACCATTTACACCAGCCATGCTCTTTCCCCCATCACCCTACAACCCCACCAGCTACACACCCACTCTCTACACCCCCCACTCTCTATACCAATACTCTTTACAACCCTTACTCTCGACAACCCCAATCTCCACACTCCCGGTCTCTATACCCGTTCTCTCTACACCCACCCATGGTCTACACCCCTACTCTCTACACTCCCCACTATCTACATGCCCCACTCCCTACACCCCAACTCCCTACATCCTCACTTCCTACACCCTCACTCTCTTCACCCCCCATTATCTACACCATGACTCTCTACAGCCATCACTCTCTACACCACCACTATCTACACCATTTACCCTCTACACTCCCACACTCTACACCCCCATCCCTACATCCCCAGTTTCTATACACCCAATCTCTACATCCTCCACTCTCTAAACCAGCCACTCTCTACACACCCACTTTCTATACCCCCACTGTCTACAACACCACTCTCTATGCTCCCACTCTCTAAACACCCCACTCTCTACATAACTCACTCTCTAAACCGCCACTCCATACACCCAACACTCTCTACACCCTGACTCTCTACATCACCCACTCCTTAAACCCCTACTCCCTACACTCCCACACTCTATGCACCACTCTCTATTACCCCACTCCCTACCCCCACACTCTCTACACCGACCTGTTCTTTACACCCCCACTGTCTTCATCCCACTCTCAACCCCCACCCAATCTCTACACCCCCGCTCACTACACCCCCAACAGTCCATGCCCTCCACTCTCCACATCCACTCTCTACACCCCAACTCTCTACATCACTACTCTCTGCAACCATTCTCTACAAACCCAACCTCTACAACCCCACTCTCTACACCCCCATCTTCTCAACACCTACTCTCTGCACCCCTACTCTCTACACTCCCACTCTGTACACCCCCACCCTCTATGCACCCTCCTCTCTAAAACCCCCTCTACATCCACCAGTGCTCTACACCCCCACTCTCTACTCCACCACACCCTACACCCAACCACTCTCTACACCCTCCACTCTCCACACCGCCCACTCTCGCCACATTGCACTCTGTATAACTCCATTCTCTACACCACCAACTCCCAACACACCCACTCCCAACACCCTCCACTCTCTGAAATCCCCCTGCTCTCTACAGACCCACTCTCTACAACCCACCCTCTACTCAGACTCTCTACACTGACCCGTTCTCTACACCTCCACTTTCAACGCCCCCATTCTCTACATCTCCACCCTCTACACACACTCACTCCCTACACCCCTGCTATCTATACCCACACACAGTACGCCCCCCATTCTCTACACCCCTCTCTCTACGCTAGCCACTCTCTACAGCCCCATTCTCTACATCCCCACTTACTTCATCCCCACTCTCTACACCCAACCTCTCTACAGCCCTAATCTCTAGAGCCCCTACGCTCTATGCCCCCACTCTCTCTACACACCCACTCTCTACACCCCAACTCTCTACAAACACTACTCTCTATACTCCCAATCTCAACAACGCCAGTCTCTACACACCTGCACTCTACACTGTCTATGCCCCAAATTCTCCACCGAACTTGCAACATAGCCCACTCCCTACGCACCCCCACTCTCTACACCCCCCCAATCTCAATGCCCCAAACTCTCCATACACCTCACTCTGTACAATCCCATTCTCCATGCCAGCCACTCAGGACACCCCCACTCCCAACACTCCCACTCTCTACACTACCCACTCTCTGCACACTCTCTCTCTACACCATCCCACTCTCTACAGCCCTGCTCTCTATGCCACACACAGTCTATGCCCCCGCACTCTCTACACACCCATTCTCTACACAACTGCTCTCTATACGCCTACTGTCTAAACATCCACTCGATACACACCCTCCCTCTACACACCCACTCTCCATAACCCCACTCTCTACACACCCATTATCTATACCCCCACTCCCTACAACTCCACTCTCTACACACCCACACTCTACACTCTCTATGCCCCAAATTCTCTGCCAAAGTTGCTACATACCCCACCCCCTACACACCCTGACTCTCCACAACCTCCCCAATCTTAATGCCCCAAATTCTCCACACACCCACTCTGTACAATCCCATTCTCCACGCCACCCACTCACGACATCCCCTGCTCGCAACAATCCCACTCTCCATGCTTTCCACTCCCTGCACCCCCCAATCTCTACACACGCCACTCTCTGCAACACCACTCTTTACACCCCATTGTTTACACCCACAAACTATACACTGACCCGCCTTGTACACCCCACTCTCCACACCCACTCACTTTCTACAACCCTGCTCTCTACGCCACCCATGCTCTATGCCCCCCACTCTCTACACCCCCACTCTCTACACCCCCACTCTCTACACCCCCACTCTCTACACCCCCACTCTCTACACCCCCACTCTCTACACCCCCACTCTCTACACCCCCACTCTCTACACCCCCACTCTCTACACCCCCACTCTCTACAATGCCCAGACTCTAAGACTCCAATCTCTACAACCACACTCTCTACACCCCCAATCTTTACAACCTACACTCTCTAAATTCCCACCCTCAACACCCTTCATTCTCTACACCCCTCACTCTCTATACTCCCACTCTCTACACACCCCACTCTCTGCAACAGCTATTCTATACATCCCTATTCTCTACACAACCACTCTCTAGAACCACACCCTTAACATCTCCACTCTCTGCACCCCTCTCTTTGCACTTATACTCTCTGCACTTTCACTCTCTGCAACCACACTCTCTGCACGCCTCACTCTCTGCATCCTCACTACCTGCACCCTCACTATCTGCACCCTCACTCTCTACATGTTCCTCTCTCTGCACTCCTCACTCTTTGTACCCTCACTCTGTATACACTCACTCTCTGCAACCTCACTCTCTGTGCCCTCACTCTGTACACCATCACCCTCTACAACCTGCGCTCTTTACACCGCTCACTTGCTACATTCCCACTCTCTAAAGCCCCCATTCTCTACAACCACACTCTGTACACCCCTCACTCACTGTGCTCCTCACTCACTACACCCTTCGCTCTCTACATCCCTTAATCTCTACATTCCCAAACACTCCACATTCTCTCTTTGTATCCCCCAATCTCTACATCACCCACACTCTACATCCCCATACTCTGCACCCTCACGGTCCGCACTGTCACTCCCTACACTCCTTGCGCTCTACACTCCTCACTCTTTGCACCCCTTGCTCTTTGCACACCTCACTCTCTGCGCCATCCAGTCTCTTTACCATTCACTCTGTATTCCTCATTCTCTGTACCCCTTACTCTCTGCACCCTCACTCTGCATCCTCACTCTGCTCCCTCACTCTCTGTATCCCACTCTCTGCACCCCCACTCCCTGTACTCTCTCTCTCTCTGCTCCCTGCACTCTCTATGCTCTTTACTCTCTGCACCCACACTCTCTAGGCACCCCTCACAACTTGCACCCCAACACTCTGAATCCCCACTCTCTGCAGCCCTCAAACTCTACACCCCATTCTCTATGCTCCTTACTCTCTACACCTCTTAATCTCTATGCCCCTCCCTGTGTGCACTCCTACTCTCTACACACCCCACTCTATACACCCCTCACTCTCTATACCCATCATTCTCTGTATGCTTCACTATCTATAACCCCCACACTCTACAGTCCCACTATCGGTACGCTGAGGCTTTACATCTCTATTCTCCATACCCTCATTCTATGCATCCTCATTCACTACAGCCCCACTCTCCACATCTCCACTTTCTACACCCCTCATCCTATGCTCCCCTCACTCTTTGCTCCCCCAAATCTCTGCAGGCCCCACTCTCTGCAACCCCACTCTTTGCACACTCACCCTCTACACAATTACTCTCGGTGCCTCCCCACTCTCTGTGCCCCCACTCTCTGCATTGCTCACTCTCTAAACCCCCAATCTCTACAACCCATAGTCTCTAAATTCCCACTCTCAATGCCCCTCATTCTCTGTACCCCTCACTCTCTACACCCCCACTCTCTACATGCCCACTCTCTACACACCCACTCTCTACTCCATTCACTCTCTGCACCAGCCACTCTCTACACGTCAACTCTCTACACCACCATGCTCTACATACCCACTCTCTACAACCTCACTCTCTACACCCCCACTCTCTACACCCCACTTGCTACAACCCCGCTCTCCACAATCTCACTCTCTACACCCACATTCTCCACACCTGCCCACTCTCTACACCCACCCACTCTCGACACCTCCCACTCTTTGGGCACCCCTTTCTCTACACCCCCACACTCCACACCTCCCAATCTTTATGCCCCAAACTGTCCACACCCCAACATCGCTTCACCACCCCATCCCGGCACCATCCCACTCTATACACCCACCCATTCTCTACACCCCCCGCTCCCTACAACCCCTGCTCTCTACACCTCCAATTCTCTACACCCCCACTCTCTACAACCACCCCCACTCTCTACACCACTCACGCTCTACATTCCCACTCTCGACGCCCCCCACTCTCGACGCCCCCCACTCTCGACGCCCCCCACTCTCGACGCCCCCCACTCTCGACGCCCCCCACTCTCGACGCCCCCCACTCTCGACGCCCCCCACTCTCGACGCCCCCCACTCTCGACGCCCCCCACTCTCGACGCCCCCCACTCTCGACGCCCCCCACTCTCGACGCACCCCACTCTCGACGCACCCCACTCTCGACGCACCCCACTCTCGACGCACCCCACTCTCGACGCACCCCACTCTCGACGCACCCCACTCTCGACGCACCCCACTCTCGACGCACCCCACTCTCGACGCACCCCACTCTCGACGCACCCCACTCTCGACGCACCCCACTCTCGACGCACCCCACTCTCGACGCACCCCACTCTCGACGCACCCCACTCTCGACGCACCCCACTCTCGACGCACCCCACTCTCGACGCACCCCACTCTCGACGCACCCCACTCTCGACGCACCCCACTCTCGACGCACCCCACTCTCGACGCACCCCACTCTCGACGCACCCCACTCTCGACACTCCCACTCTCGACACTCCCACTCTCGACACTCCCACTCTCGACACTCCCACTCTCGACATTCCCACTCTCTACACTCCCACTCTCTACACTCCCACTCTCTGCACCCTTACTCTTTCCACACTCTCTCTCTGCACTCCTCATTCTCTGCATCCTCATTCTCCACATCCCTCAATCTCTACACTGCTCACTCTACACACCCGCTGTCTAGAACCACACCCTCTACATCTTGACCCTCTGCACCCCTCACTCTTTGCACTCCTACTCTCTACACTTTCACTCTCTGCAACACCGGTCTCTGCACTCTCACTTTCTACATGCCCCCCCGGACACACCTCACACTTTGCACCTCCACTCTCTATATACTCATTCTCTGCATCCTCACCCTCTGCACCCTCACTCTGTACACCATCACTCACAAAAATCTACACTCTTTACACCAATCACTTGCTACATTTCCACTCTCTAAAGCCGCCATTCTCTACAACCACGCTCTGTACACCCCTCACTCTCTACACTCCTCACTCACAACACCCTTCATTCTCGACACCCCTCATTCTCTACATTCCCACTCACTACATTTCTACTCTCTGCATCCCCGCTCTCTACATCACCCACACTCTACATCTCCATACTCTGCACCCTCATGGTCCGCACCATCAATCCCTACACCCCTCATGCTCTACACACTTCACTCTCTGCACTCCTCACTCTTTGCATCCCTCACTCTCTGCACCCCCACCCTCTGTATCCTCACTCTCTGCACCATCCACTCTCTTTACTATTCACTCTGAACCCCGCTCTCTGCACCACTCACACTCAGCACCCTAACCCTGCACCCTCACTCTCTATACCCCCACTTTGTGCATCCTCATTCTCCACACTCCCCCACCTCGCTATGCTCCTTACTCTCTACACCCCTCACACTCTAGGCACCCCTAACAACCTGCACCCCTAACAACCTGGACCACTAAAATTCTGCACCCTCACTCTCGGCATCCTTGCTCTCTGCACCCTTCACGCTCTGCATCCCCACTCTCTACGCTCCTTTCTCTCTACACCCCTCAATCTCTATGACCCTCCCTGTGTGCACCGCTGCTCTCTACACATCCCACTCTTTACATCCCTCACTCTCTACACCCATCACTCTCTGCATGCCTCACTATCTACAAACCCCATGCTCCACACTCCCACAATCTCCACACTGAGGCTTTCCACCCCAACTCTCCATACCATCATTCTATACACCTTCATTCACTACAACCCCACTACCTACATCTCGGCTCTCTACACCCCTCATTCTCTGCTCCCCTCATTCGCTGGTCTCCTCACTCTCTGCAACTTCCACTTTCTGCAACCCCCACCCTCTGCAAATCCACTCTCTGCACACTCACTCTCAGTGCCCCCCACTCTCTGCATCACGCACTGTCTAAACCCCCAATCTCTACAGCCCACATTCTCTAAACTCCCACTCTTAACACCCCTAATTCTCTGCATCCCTCACTCTCTACATTCCCACACTCTGCACCCCACTCTCTGCACCCCCACACACTGCAGCCTCACTCTTTGCACACTCATTCTCTGCATCTTCCACTCTCTGTGCCCCCAGTCTTTACACCTTAACTCTCTGTACCCCTCACACCCTGCACCGCTCACTCCCTGCACCCCATCTCATTGCTGCGTCTAGCTTGTGTCTTTTGCCTCTCCTTCTTCTATGCTGTGCTGGAGGCAGGCCTGCCCCATATGTCAATATGGGGTGTGAAAGCAGAGGCAGGTATCCTGCTGAGACAGTGCCAGGCAGATGCCGCCTCTCTCACTGCATTATTGTCACCCTGTTCAGCAAAATAAATCACTTTTCTCCATTGCAAACCTCGTTCTCTGCCACTCTCTCTCTTTCTTTCCCCATCATTTCCTGAGGGTAATGTTACATATAGAATACCAATCCCAGCTTGATATCCTAATGAAAATATAGTTCCGATTCAATCAACAGAGTACTGCATAATAGGAAAAGCTCAGCTAACTCAGTATACATCATTTAAACTGAAGCAGAGAAAATTCAGTAATCTGTGAAGGCTAGACCTGAGTGCTAGGCACAGAGTCCACAACACCGCAGGCTGAGTCTTAGCAAGTGAGGATTCACAGCAGCTGGACAGATTTCCCTGAACCTTGATAAGACCATGGACTGATGCATATTTCACATGATGAGACTTTGTGACACTACACCAAAGAAATGCATATATGGTTACTGCACAAATACCATGTTGCGTTAATTCCAACTTGTGGTGCTGAAAGAAGTGCCAGAAATTTGCAAGTTAAAATGTTTATAAACAAGTTTCAAATCAGTCCACAGATGTTTTCACTCCACTTCTGAAAATGTTCCTGTGCTGTGCGAAACTAAGCCAGAGACCATGATATAACCAAGAGCTCAGAAATGTTAAATCCAACAGTACCAAAGAGCCACACACTGAGAAACACCTGACACTCACAAACTGAGAAACACCTGAAACCCACAAACAATCGACTCCCTCACACTGAAAACACCCGACACACACGCACTGAGAAACACCCAACACCCAAGCACTGAAGACACCCGACACCCACACACTGAGAGGCACTCGGCTCCCCAACATTGAGAAAAACCCGACACCCACAAACACCCGACTCCCTCACACTAAAAACACCGGACACCCACATACACTGAGAAACGCTCAAAACCAACACACACTGAGAGACACCCAACACCCAAACACACTGAGAAACACCCTACTCCCTCACACTGAAAACATCAGACACCCAAACACTGAAAACACCCGAGACGCACACACAGTGAAAACACCAGAGACTCACACACTGAGAAAAACCCAACTCCCTCACATTGAAAACATCAGACACAAAAACACTGAAAACACCCGACACCCACACAATGAGACAAACCCGACTCCCTCACACTGAAAACATCAGACACCCAAACACTGAAAATACCTGACAACCAAACACTGAGAAAAACCCGACTCCCTCAGACTGAAAACACCCGACGCCCTCACACTGAAAACACCCGACAACCTCACACTGAAAAAACCCGACACCCACAAACACTGAGAAACACCCGACACACAAACACAGAAAACACCCGACACACAAACACAGAAAAGAATCGATTCCCTCACAATAAAAAAAACCAAAATACAAACACTGAAAACACGCAACTCCCTCACGCTGAAAACACCCTACACATGAAGACTAAAAAAAGCTGAAACCACACACTGAAATCACACAACACGCTCACACTGAAAACAACCAACAACCACAGACTGAGAAACACGCGACTCCCTCTCACTGAAAACGCCCGACTCCCTCACAATGAAAGCGCCCGACACCCAGACATTGAAAACGCCCGACTCCCTCACACTGAAAACGCCCGACACCCTCACACTGAAAACGCCCGACTCCCTCACACTGAAAACGCCCGACTCCCTCACACTGAAAACGCCCGACTCCCTCACACTGAAAACGCCCGACTCCCTCACACTGAAAACGCCCGACTCCCTCACACTGAAAACGCCCGACTCCCTCACACTGAAAACGCCCGACTCCCTCACACTGAAAACGCCCGACTCCCTCACACTGAAAACGCCCGACACCCTCACACTGAAAACGCCCGACTCCCGCACACTGAAAACGCCCGACTCCCGCACACTGAAAACGCCCGACTCCCTCACACTGAAAACGCCCGACTCCCTCACACTGAAAACGCCCGACTCCCTCACACTGAAAACGCCCGACTCCCTCACACTGAAAACGCCCGACTCCCTCACACTGAAAACGCCCGACTCCCTCACACTGAAAACGCCCGACTCCCTCACACTGAAAACGCCCGACTCCCTCACACTGAAAACGCCCGACTCCCTCACACTGAAAACGCCCGACTCCCTCACACTGAAAACGCCCGACTCCCTCACACTGAAAACGCCCGACTCCCTCACACTGAAAACGCCCGACTCCCTCACACTGAAAACGCCCGACTCCCTCACACTGAAAACGCCCGACTCCCTCACACTGAAAACGCCCGACTCCCTCACACTGAAAACGCCCGACTCCCTCACACTGAAAACGCCCGACTCCCTCACACTGAAAACGCCCGACTCCCTCACACTGAAAACGCCCGACTCCCTCACACTGAAAACGCCCGACTCCCTCACACTGAAAACGCCCGACTCCCTCACACTGAAAACGCCCGACTCCCTCACACTGAAAACGCCCGACTCCCTCACACTGAAAACGCCCGACTCCCTCACACTGAAAACGCCCGACTCCCTCACACTGAAAACGCCCGACTCCCTCACACTGAAAACGCCCGACTCCCTCACACTGAAAACGCCCGACTCCCTCACACTGAAAACGCCCGACTCCCTCACACTGAAAACGCCCGACTCCCTCACACTGAAAACGCCCGACTCCCTCACACTGAAAACGCCCGACTCCCTCACACTGAAAACGCCCGACTCCCTCACACTGAAAACGCCCGACTCCCTCACACTGAAAACGCCCGACTCCCTCACACTGAAAACGCCCGACTCCCTCACACTGAAAACGCCCGACTCCCTCACACTGAAAACGCCCGACTCCCTCACACTGAAAACGCCCGACTCCCTCACACTGAAAACGCCCGACTCCCTCACACTGAAAACGCCCGACTCCCTCACACTGAAAACGCCCGACTCCCTCACACTGAAAACGCCCGACTCCCTCACACTGAAAACGCCCGACTCCCTCACACTGAAAACGCCCGACTCCCTCACACTGAAAACGCCCGACTCCCTCACACTGAAAACGCCCGACTCCCTCACACTGAAAACGCCCGACTCCCTCACACTGAAAACGCCCGACTCCCTCACACTGAAAACGCCCGACTCCCTCACACTGAAAACGCCCGACTCCCTCACACTGAAAACGCCCGACTCCCTCACACTGAAAACGCCCGACTCCCTCACACTGAAAACGCCCGACTCCCTCACACTGAAAACGCCCCGACTCCCTCACACTGAAAACGCCCGACTCCCTCACACTGAAAACGCCCGACTCCCTCACACTGAAAACGCCCGACTCCCTCACACTGAAAACGCCCCGACTCCCTCACACTGAAAACGCCCGACTCCCTCACACTGAAAACGCCCGACTCCTCACACTGAAAACGCCCGACTCCCTCACACTGAAAACGCCCGACTCCCTCACACTGAAAACGCCCGACTCCCTCACACTGAAAACGCCCGACTCCCTCACACTGAAAACGCCCCGACTCCCTCACACTGAAAACGCCCGACTCCCTCACACTGAAAACGCCCGACTCCCTCACACTGACAACGCCCGACTCCCTCACACTGAAAACGCCCGACTCCCTCACACTGAAAACGCCCGACTCCCTCACACTGAAAACGCCCGACTCCCTCACACTGAAAACGCCCGACTCCCTCACACTGAAAACGCCCGACTCCCTCACACTGAAAACGCCCGACTCCCTCACACTGAAAACGCCCGACTCCCTCACACTGAAAACGCCCGACTCCCTCACACTGAAAACGCCCGACTCCCTCACACTGAAAACGCCCGACTCCCTCACACTGAAAACGCCCGACTCCCTCACACTGAAAACGCCCGACTCCCTCACACTGAAAACGCCCGACTCCCTCACACTGAAAACGCCCGACTCCCTCACACTGAAAACGCCCGACTCCCTCACACTGAAAACGCCCGACTCCCTCACACTGAAAACGCCCGACTCCCTCACACTGAAAACGCCCGACTCCCTCACACTGAAAACGCCCGACTCCCTCACACTGAAAACGCCCGACTCCCTCACACTGAAAACGCCCGACTCCCTCACACTGAAAACGCCCGACTCCCTCACACTGAAAACGCCCGACTCCCTCACACTGAAAACGCCCGACTCCCTCACACTGAAAACGCCCGACTCCCTCACACTGAAAACGCCCGACTCCCTCACACTGAAAACGCCCGACTCCCTCACACTGAAAACGCCCGACTCCCTCACACTGAAAACGCCCGACTCCCTCACACTGAAAACGCCCGACTCCCTCACACTGAAAACGCCCGACTCCCTCACACTGAAAACGCCCGACTCCCTCACACTGAAAACGCCCGACTCCCTCACACTGAAAACGCCCGACTCCCTCACACTGAAAACGCCCGACTCCCTCACACTGAAAACGCCCGACTCCCTCACACTGAAAACGCCCGACTCCCTCACACTGAAAACGCCCGACTCCCTCACACTGAAAACGCCCGACTCCCTCACACTGAAAACGCCCGACTCCCTCACACTGAAAACGCCCGACTCCCTCACACTGAAAACGCCCGACTCCCTCACACTGAAAACGCCCGACTCCCTCACACTGAAAACGCCCGACTCCCTCACACTGAAAACGCCCGACTCCCTCACACTGAAAACGCCCGACTCCCTCACACTGAAAACGCCCGACTCCCTCACACTGAAAACGCCCGACTCCCTCACACTGAAAACGCCCGACTCCCTCACACTGAAAACGCCCGACTCCCTCACACTGAAAACGCCCGACTCCCTCACACTGAAAACGCCCGACTCCCTCACACTGAAAACGCCCGACTCCCTCACACTGAAAACGCCCGACTCCCTCACACTGAAAACACCCGACTCCATCACACTGAAAGAACCTGACACCCACACACTTAAAACACCCGCCTCCCTCACACTGAAAACACCCGACTCCCTCACACTGAAAACAACCAACTCCCTCACACTAAAAACACCCAAAATACACACACTGAAAACATCCAACTCCCTCACACTGACAACACCTGACACCCAACCCTGAAAACACCCGACACCCACACCCTGAAAACAAACGAATCACTCACAATGAAAACACGTGATACCCTCACGCTGAAAACACCTGACACCCACAAACACTGAGAAACACCCAACACAAACACACTGAAAACAGCCAACTCCCTCACACTGAAAACAACCGACTCACTCACACTAAAAACACCCGACTCCCTCACACTGAAAACACCCGACTCCCTCACACTGAAAACACCCGACTCCCTCACACTGAAAACACCCGACTCCCTCACACTGAAAACACCCGACTCCCTCACACTGAAAACACCCGACTCCCTCACACTGAAAACACCCGACTCCCTCACACTGAAAACACCCGACTCCCTCACACTGAAAACACCCGACTCCCTCACACAGAAAACACCCATCATCCAAAACCTGAAAATACCCGACTCTCACACACTGAAAACACCCGACACCCTCACACCGAAAACACCCAACACTCACACACCGAAAACACCCAACACTCACACACCGAAAACACCCAACACTCACACACCGAAAACACCCAACACTCACACACCGAAAACACCCAACACTCACACACCGAAAACACCCAACACTCACACACCGAAAACACCCAACACTCACACACCGAAAACACCCAACACTCACACACCGAAAACACCCAACACTCACACACCGAAAACACCCAACACTCACACACCGAAAACACCCAACACTCACACACCGAAAACACCCAACACTCACACACCGAAAACACCCAACACTCACACACCGAAAACACCCAACACTCACACACCGAAAACACCCAACACTCACACACCGAAAACACCCAACACCCACACACCGAAAACACCCAACACCCACACACCGAAAACACCCAACACCCACACACTGAAAGAACCTGACACCCACACACTTAAAACACCCGACTCCCTCACACTGAAAACACCCGACTCCCTCACACTGAAAACACCCGACTCCCTCACAATGAAAACACGTGACTCCCTCACACTGAGAAAACCCGACACCCACAAACACTGAGAAATCCCCAACACACACACACTGAAAACACCCGAGTCCCTCACACTGAAAACAACCAACACCCTCACACTGAAAACACCCAAAATACACACACTGAAAACACCCAACTCCCTCACACTGAAAGCACCTGACACCCAACCCTGAAAACACCCGACACCCACACCCTGAAAACAACTGACTCACTCACAATGAAAACACGTGATACCCTCACACTGAAAACACCCGACACCAACAAACACTGAGAAACAGCCAACACACACACACACTGAAAACACCCAAATCCCTCACACTGAAAACACCCAAAATAAACACACCTTGAAAACACCCGACTCCCACACACTTAAAACACCCAACACCCACACACTGAAAACACCCAACACCCACACACTGAAAACACCCGACCCACTCACACTGAAAGCACCCGACTCTCTCACACTGAAAGCAACTGACACCCACGCACTGAAAATACCGGACTCCCTCACTCTGAAAGAACCTGACACCCACACACTGAAAACACCTGACTCCCTCACACTGAAAAGACCTGACTCCCTCACAATGAAAACACGTGACACCCTCACACTGAAAAAACCTGAAACCCACAAAAACTGAGAAACACTGAACACAAACACAATGAAAACACCCGACTTCCTCACACTGAAAACAACCGACTCACTCACACTGAAAACACACAAAATACACACACTGAAAACACCCAACACACTCACACTGAAAACACCCGAAACACTAACACTGAAAACACCCGACACCCAAACATTAAAATCACCCGACACCCAAACATTAAAATCACCCGACACCCACACACTGAAATCACCCGACACCCACACACTGAAATCACCTGACACCCACACACTGAAATCACCCGACACCCACACACTGAAATCACCCGACACCCACACACTGAAATCACCCGACACCCACACACTGAAATCACCCGACACCCACACACTGAAATCACCCGACACCACACACTGAAATCACCCGACACCCACACACTGAAATCACCCGACACCCACACACTGAAATCACCCGACACCCACACACTGAAATCACCCGACACCCACACACTGAAATCACCCGACACCCACACACTGAAATCACCCGACACCCACACACTGAAATCACCCGACACCCACACACTGAAATCACCCGACACCCACACACTGAAATCACCCGACACCCACACACTGAAATCACCCGACACCCACACACTGAAATCACCCGACACCCACACACTGAAATCACCCGACACCCACACACTGAAATCACCCGACACCCACACACTGAAATCACCCGACACCCACACACTGAAATCACCCGACACCCACACACTGAAATCACCCGACACCCACACACTGAAATCACCCGACACCCACACACTGAAATCACCCGACACCCACACACTGAAATCATCCGACAACCTCACACTGAAAACACCCGACTCCCTCCCAATGAAAGCACCCGACACCCAGACACTGAAAACACCCGACACCAACGCACTGAAAACACCCGACACCCAGACACTGAAAACACCCGACACCCAGACACTGAAATCACCCGACACCCAGACACTGAAAACACCCGACACCAACGCACTGAAAACACCCGACTCCCTCACACTGAAAGAACCCGAAACCCACACCCTGAAAACAACCGACTCCATCACACTGAAAACACCCGACACCCTCACACTGAAAACACCCAACAACCAACACCCACACAATGAAAACACCCAAAACCAAAAACACTGAAAACACCCGACCCACTCACACTGAAAGCACCCGGCACCCACACACTGAAAACATCCGACATCCACACACTGAAAACACCTGACTCCATCACACTGAAAGAACCCGACACCCTCACACTGAAAACACCCAACACCCACAAACTGAAAACACCCGACTTCCTCAAACTGAAAGAACCCGACACCCACACTCTGAAAACTTCCGACACCCTCACACTGAAAACACCCGACCCACTCACACTGAAAACACCCGATACCCACACACTGAAAACACCCGATACCCACACACTGAAAACACACGACTCCCTCACTCTGAAAGAACCTGATACCCTCACACTGAAAAAACCCAATTCCCACACACTGAAAACACCCGACACCCTCACACTGAAAACACCCAACAGCCACAAACTGAAAACACCAGAACCACTCACACTGAAAGCACCCGACACCCACACATTGAAAACACCCGACTCCCTCACATTGAAAGAACCCGACACACACACACTGAAACCACCCGACTCCCTCACACTGAAAACACCCGACTCCCTCACACTGAAAACACCCGACTCCCTCACAGTAAAAGCAACCAACACCCAGACACTGAAAACACCCGACACCAACACAATGAAAACACCCGACTCCCTCACACTGAAAGAACCCGAAAGCCACACCCTGAAAACAACAGACTCCCTCACACTGAAAGAACCCGACACCCACACAAAGAAAACGCCTGATTCCCTCACACTGATAACAACCGACACACACACTGAACACACTCAACACCCACAAATTGAAAACACCCGACTTCCTCAAACTGAAAGAAGCCGAAACCCACACCCTGAAAACTTCCGACACCCTCACACTGAAAACACCCAACACCCACACACTGAAAACACCCGATACCCACACACTGAAAGAACCTGACACCCTCACACTGAAAACACCCAATTCCCACACAGTGAAAACAACCGACACCCTCACACTGAAAACACCCAACAGCCACAAACTGAAAACACCAGAACCACTCACACTGAAAGCACCCGACACCCACACACTGAAAACACCCGACTCCCTCACATTGAAAGAACCCGACACCCACACATTGAAAGAACCCGACACCCACACATAGAAAGATCCCGACACCCACACATTGAAAGAACCCGACACCCACACATTGAAAGAACCCGACACCCACACATTGAAAGAACCCGACACCCACACATTGAAAGAACCCGACACCCACACATTGAAAGAACCCGACACCCACACACTGAAACCACCCGACTCCCTCACAATGAAAACACGTGACCCACAAACACTGAAAAAACCTGACACCCACAAACACTGAGAAACACCCAACACAAACACACTGAAAACAGCCAACTCCCTCACACTGAAAACAACCGACTCACTCACACTAAAAACACCGAAACTACACACACTGAAAACCCCCAACTCCCTCACACAGAAAACACCCGACATCCAAAACCTGCAAATACCCGACTCCCGCACACTGAAAACACCCGACACCCTCACACCGAAAACACCCAACACCCACACACCGAAAACACCCAACACCCACACACCGAAAACACCCAACACCCACACACTGAAAACACTCGACTCCCTCACTCTGAAAGAACCTGACACCCACACACTTAAAACACCCGACTCGCTCACACTGAAAACATCCAACTCCCTAACAATGAAAACACATGACTCCCTCACACTGAGAAAACCCGACACCCACAAACACTGAGAAATCCCCAACACACACACACTGAAAACACCCGACTCCCTCACACTGAAAACAACCGACTCCCTCACACTAAAAACACCCAAAATACACACACTGAAAACACCCAACACCCTCACACTGAAAACACCCGAAACCCAACCCTGAAAACACCCGACACCCACACACTGAAAACACCCGACAACCTCACACTGAAAACACCCGACAACCTCACACTGAAAACACCCGACACCCTCACACTGAAAACACCCGACACCCACACACTGAAAACACCCGACAACCTCACACTGAAAACACCCGACAACCTCACACTGAAAACACCCGACACCCTCACACTGAAAGCACCCGACACCCACACCCTGAAGACACCCGACACCCACACCTTGAAAACAACCGACTCCCTCACAATGAAAACACGTGACTCCCTCACACTGAAAAAACCCGACACCCACAAACACTGAGAAACACCCAACACACACACACTGAAAACACCCAACACGCTCACACTGAAAACAACCAACACCCACAGACTGAGAAACACCCGACTCCCTCACACTGAAAACACCCGGCTCCCTCACACTGAAAACACCCGACTCCCTCACACTGAAAACACCCGACTCCCTCACACTGAAAACACCCGACTCCCTCACACTGAAAACACCCGACTCCCTCACACTGAAAACACCCGACTCCCTCACACTGAAAACACCCGACTCCCTCACACTGAAAACACCCGACTCCCTCACACTGAAAACACCCGACTCCCTCACACTGAAAACACCCGACTCCCTCACACTGAAAACACCCGACTCCCTCACACTGAAAACACCCGACTCCCTCACACTGAAAACACCCGACTCCCTCACACTGAAAACACCCGACTCCCTCACACTGAAAACACCCGACTCCCTCACACTGAAAACACCCGACTCCCTCACACTGAAAACACCCGACTCCCTCACACTGAAAACACCCGACTCCCTCACACTGAAAACACCCGACTCCCTCACACTGAAAACACCCGACTCCCTCACACTGAAAACACCCGACTCCCTCACACTGAAAACACCCGACTCCCTCACACTGAAAACACCCGACTCCTTCACACTGAAAACACCCGACTCCCTCACAGTAAAAGCACCCAACACCCACACACTGAAAACACCCGACCCACTCACACTGAAAGCACCCGACTCTCTCACACTGAAAGCAACTGACACCCACGCACTGAAAATACCGGACTCCCTCACTCTGAAAGAACCTGACACCCACACACTGAAAACACCTGACTCCCTCACACTGAAAAGACCTGACTCCCTCACAATGAAAACACGTGACACCCTCACACTGAAAAAACCTGAAACCCACAAAAACTGAGAAACACTGAACACAAACACAATGAAAACACCCGACTTCCTCACACTGAAAACAACCGACTCACTCACACTGAAAACACACAAAATACACACACTGAAAACACCCAACACACTCACACTGAAAACACCCGAAACACTAACACTGAAAACACCCGACACCCAAACATTAAAATCACCCGACACCCAAACATTAAAATCACCCGACACCCACACACTGAAATCACCCGACACCCACACACTGAAATCACCCGACACCCACACACTGAAATCACCCGACACCCACACACTGAAATCACCCGACACCCACACACTGAAATCACCCGACACCCACACACTGAAATCACCCGACACCACACACTGAAATCACCCGACACCCACACACTGAAATCACCCGACACCCACACACTGAAATCACCCGACACCCACACACTGAAATCACCCGACACCCACACACTGAAATCACCCGACACCCACACACTGAAATCACCCGACACCACACACTGAAATCACCCGACACCCAAACACTGAAATCACCCGACACCCACACACTGAAATCACCCGACACCCACACACTGAAATCACCCGACACCCACACACTGAAATCACCCGACACCCACACACTGAAATCACCCGACACCCACACACTGAAATCACCCGACACCCACACACTGAAATCACCCGACACCCACACACTGAAATCACCCGACACCCACACACTGAAATCACCCGACACCCACACACTGAAATCACCCGACACCCACACACTGAAATCACCCGACACCCACACACTGAAATCACCCGACACCCACACACTGAAATCACCCGACACCCACACACTGAAATCATCCGACACCCACACACTGAAATCATCCGACAACCTCACACTGAAAACACCCGACTCCCTCCCAATGAAAGCACCCGACACCCAGACACTGAAAACACCCGACACCAACGCACTGAAAACACCCGACACCCAGACACTGAAAACACCCGACACCAACGCACTGAAAACACCCGACTCCCTCACACTGAAAGAACCCGAAACCCACACCCTGAAAACAACCGACTCCATCACACTGAAAACACCCGACACCCTCACACTGAAAACACCCAACAACCAACACCCACACAATGAAAACACCCAAAACCAAAAACACTGAAAACACCCGACCCACTCACACTGAAAGCACCCGGCACCCACACACTGAAAACATCCGACATCCACACACTGAAAACACCTGACTCCATCACACTGAAAGAACCCGACACCCTCACACTGAAAACACCCAACACCCACAAACTGAAAACACCCGACTTCCTCAAACTGAAAGAACCCGACACCCACACTCTGAAAACTTCCGACACCCTCACACTGAAAACACCCGACCCACTCACACTGAAAACACCCGATACCCACACACTGAAAACACACGACTCCCTCACTCTGAAAGAACCTGATACCCTCACACTGAAAAAACCCAATTCCCACACACTGAAAACACCCGACACCCTCACACTGAAAACACCCAACAGCCACAAACTGAAAACACCAGAACCACTCACACTGAAAGCACCCGACACCCACACATTGAAAACACCCGACTCCCTCACATTGAAAGAACCCGACACACACACACTGAAACCACCCGACTCCCTCACAATGAAAACACCCGACTCCCTCACACTGAAAACACCCGACTCCCTCACAGTAAAAGCAACCAACACCCAGACACTGAAAACACCCGACACCAACACAATGAAAACACCCGACTCCCTCACACTGAAAGAACCCGAAAGCCACACCCTGAAAACAACAGACTCCCTCACACTGAAAGAACCCGACACCCACACAAAGAAAACGCCTGATTCCCTCACACTGATAACAACCGACACACACACTGAACACACTCAACACCCACAAATTGAAAACACCCGACTTCCTCAAACTGAAAGAAGCCGAAACCCACACCCTGAAAACTTCCGACACCCTCACACTGAAAACACCCAACACCCACACACTGAAAACACCCGATACCCACACACTGAAAACACACGACTCCCTCACTCTGAAAGCACCCAACACCCACACCCTGAAAACACCCGACTCCCTCACACTGAAAGAACCTGACACCCTCACACTGAAAACACCCAATTCCCACACAGTGAAAACAACCGACACCCTCACACTGAAAACACCCAACAGCCACAAACTGAAAACACCAGAACCACTCACACTGAAAGCACCCGACACCCACACACTGAAAACACCCGACTCCCTCACATTGAAAGAACCCGACACCCACACATTGAAAGAACCCGACACCCACACATTGAAAGAACCCGACACCCACACATTGAAAGAACCCGACACCCACACATTGAAAGAACCCGACACCCACACATTGAAAGAACCCGACACCCACACATTGAAAGAACCCGACACCCACACACTGAAACCACCCGACTCCCTCACAATGAAAACACGTGACCCACAAACACTGAAAAAACCTGACACCCACAAACACTGAGAAACACCCAACACAAACACACTGAAAACAGCCAACTCCCTCACACTGAAAACAACCGACTCACTCACACTAAAAACACCGAAACTACACACACTGAAAACCCCCAACTCCCTCACACAGAAAACACCCGACATCCAAAACCTGCAAATACCCGACTCCCGCACACTGAAAACACCCGACACCCTCACACCGAAAACACCCAACACCCACACACCGAAAACACCCAACACCCACACACTGAAAACACTCGACTCCCTCACTCTGAAAGAACCTGACACCCACACACTTAAAACACCCGACTCGCTCACACTGAAAACATCCAACTCCCTAACAATGAAAACACATGACTCCCTCACACTGAGAAAACCCGACACCCACAAACACTGAGAAATCCCCAACACAAACACACAGAAAACAACCGACTCCCTCACACGGAAAACAACCGACTCCCTCACACTAAAAACACCCAAAATACACACACTGAAAACACCCAACACCCTCACACTGAAAACACCCGAAACCCAACCCTGAAAACACCCGACACCCACACACTGAAAACACCCGACAACCTCACACTGAAAACACCCGACAACCTCACACTGAAAACACCCGACACCCTCACACTGAAAACACCCGACACCCACACACTGAAAACACCCGACAACCTCACACTGAAAACACCCGACAACCTCACACTGAAAACACCCGACACCCTCACACTGAAAGCACCCGACACCCACACCCTGAAGACACCCGACACCCACACCTTGAAAACAACCGACTCCCTCACAATGAAAACACGTGACTCCCTCACACTGAAAAAACCCGACACCCACAAACACTGAGAAACACCCAACACACACACACTGAAAACACCCAACACGCTCACACTGAAAACAACCAACACCCACAGACTGAGAAACACCCGACTCCCTCACACTGAAAACACCCGACTCCCTCACACTGAAAACACCCGACTCCCTCACACTGAAAACACCCGACTCCCTCACACTGAAAACACCCGACTCCCTCACACTGAAAACACCCGACTCCCTCACACTGAAAACACCCGACTCCCTCACACTGAAAACACCCGACTCCCTCACACTGAAAACACCCGACTCCCTCACACTGAAAACACCCGACTCCCTCACACTGAAAACACCCGACTCCCTCACACTGAAAACACCCGACTCCCTCACACTGAAAACACCCGACTCCCTCACACTGAAAACACCCGACTCCCTCACACTGAAAACACCCGACTCCCTCACACTGAAAACACCCGACTCCCTCACACTGAAAACACCCGACACCCACACACTGAAAACATCCGACACCCACACACTGAAAACACCCGACACCCACACACTGAAAACACCCGACACCCACACACTGAAAACACCCGACACCCTCACACTGAAAGAACCCGAAATCCACACACTGAAAACATCCAACTCCCACATATTGAAAACACCCAACACTCACGCACTGAAAACACACGAAACCCACACACTGAACACACCCGACTCCCTCACACTGAACACACCCGAATCGCACACACTGAATACACCCAACACCCACACACTGAAAACACCCGACTCCCTCACACTGAAAGAACCCGAAACCCACACCCTGAAAGCAACCGACTCCCTCACACTGAAAGAACCTGACACCCACACACTGAAAACACCTCACTCACTCAAACTTAAAACACCTGACACACTCACACTGAAAACACCCAACACCCACACACTGAAAACACCCGACTCCCTCACACAAAAAGAACTCGACACCCACAACTTGAAAACACCCGACACCTACACCCTGAAAACACCCGACACCCACACACTGAAAACACCCGACACCCACACACTGAATACACCCAACACCCAAACACTGAATACACCCAACACCCACACCCTGAAATCACCCGACTACCTCACACTGAAAACACTCGACACCCACACCCTGAAAACACCCGACTCACTCACAATGAAAACATCCGACTCACTCACAATGAAAACATCCGAATCCTTCACACTGATAACACCCAACCCCCACACACTGCAAACACCCGACACACACACACTGAGAAACACCCGAGAACAAACACACTGAAAACACCCGATACCCATACACACTGAGCAACAACTGAAATCCACAAACACTGAGTAATAACCGACATCAACGGACGCTGAAAACACCGGACACCCACCCACTGAGAAACCCCCGAAATCCACCCACTGAGAAACACCCGACACCCACACACTGAAATCACCCGACACCCTCACATTGAAAACAACCAACACCCACACACTGAAAACACCTGACTCACTCACACTGAAAACACCCGACTCCCTCACAATGAAAGCACCCGACAACCACACACACTGAAAACACACGACAGCCACATACTGAAAACACCCGACTCCCACACACTCAAAACACCCGGCACACAAACTGAAAACACCCAACACACACACACTGAAAACACCCGACTCCCTCACACTGAAAGAACCCGAAACCCACACCCTGAAAACAACCGACTCCCTCACACTGAAAGAACCTGACACCCACACACTGAAAACACCTGACTCACTCAAACTGAAAACACCAGACACACTCACACTGAAAACACCCAACACCCACACAATGAAAACATCCGACCCAGTCACACTGAAAGGACCCCACAACAGCACACTGAAAACCCCGACACCCACACACTGAAAACACCCGACTCCCAAACACAAAAAGAACTCGACACCCACACCTCGACACCCACACCCTGAAAACACCCGACACCCTCACACTGAAAACACCCGACACCTACACACTGAAAACACCCGACACCCACACACTGAAAACACCCGACACCCACACACTGAAAACACCCGACACCCACACACTGAAAACACCCGACACCCACACACTGAAAACACCCGACACCCACACATTGAAAACACCCGACACCCACACACTGAAAACACCCGACACCCACACACTGAAAACACCCGACACCCTCACACTGAAAGAACCCGAAATCCACACACTGAAAACATCCAACTCCCACATATTGAAAACACCCAACACTCACGCACTGAAAACACACGAAACCCACACACTGAACACACCCGACTCCCTCACACTGAACACACCCGAATCGCACACACTGAATACACCCAACACCCACACACTGAAAACACCCGACTCCCTCACACTGAAAGAACCCGAAACCCACACCCTGAAAGCAACCGACTCCCTCACACTGAAAGAACCTGACACCCACACACTGAAAACACCTCACACACTCAAACTTAAAACACCTGACACACTCACACTGAAAACACCCAACACCCACACACTGAAAACACCCGACTCCCTCACACAAAAAGAACTCGACACCCACAACTTGAAAACACCCGACACCTACACCCTGAAAACACCCGACACCCACACACTGAAAACACCCGACACCCACACACTGAATACACCCAACACCCAAACACTGAATACACCGGACACCCACACCCTGAAATCACCCGACTACCTCACACTGAAAACACCCGACTACCTCACACCCTGAAAACACCCGACTCACTCACAATGAAAACATCCGACTCCTTCACACTGATAACACCCAACCCCCACACACTGCAAACACCCGACACACACACACTGAGAAACACCCGACAACAAACACACTGAAAACACCCGATACCCATACACACTGAGCAACAACTGAAAT
Organism: Carcharodon carcharias; assembly: GCF_017639515.1. Classification (NCBI taxonomy): domain Eukaryota; kingdom Metazoa; phylum Chordata; class Chondrichthyes; order Lamniformes; family Lamnidae; genus Carcharodon; species Carcharodon carcharias. The sequence continues at coordinate 78,328,876 of NC_054480.1, read as the reverse complement.
CCACAAACACTGAGTAATAACCGACATCAACGGACGCTGAAAACACCGGACACACACCCACTGAGAAACCCCCGAAATCCACCCACTGAGAAACACCCGACACCCACACACTGAAATCACCCGACACCCTCACATTGAAAACAACCAACACCCACACACTGAAAACACCTGACTCACTCACACTGAAAACACCCGACTCCCTCACAATGAAAGCACCCGACAACCACACACACTGAAAACACACGACAGCCACATACTGAAAACACCCGACTCCCACACACTCAAAACACCCGGCACACAAACTGAAAACACCCAACACACACACACTGAAAACACCCGACTCCCTCACATTGAAAGAACCCGAAACCCACACCCTGAAAACAACCGACTCCCTCACACTGAAAGAACCTGACACCCACACACTGAAAACACCTGACTCACTCAAACTGAAAACACCAGACACACTCACACTGAAAACCCCGACACCCACACACTGAAAACACCCGACTCCCAAACACAAAAAGAACTCGACACCCACACCTCGACACCCACACCCTGAAAACACCCGACACCCACACACTGAAAACACCCGACACCCACACACTGAAAACACCCGACACCCACACACTGAAAACACCCGACACCCACACACTGAAAACACCCGACACCCACACACTGAAAACACCCGACACCCACACACTGAAAACACCCGACACCCACACACTGAAAACACCCGACACCCACACACTGAAAACACCCGACACCCACACACTGAAAACACCCGACACCCACACACTGAAAACACCCGACACCCTCACACTGAAAGAACCCGAAATCCACACACTGAAAACATCCAACTCCCACATATTGAAAACACCCAACACTCACGCACTGAAAACACACGAAACCCACACACTGAAAATAACTGACACGCATACACTGAAAACACCCGACTCCCTCACACTGAACACACCCGACTCCCTCACACTGAACACACCCGACTCCCTCACACTGAACACACCCGACTCCCTCACACTGAACACACCCGACTCCCTCACACTGAACACACCCGACTCCCTCACACTGAACACACCCGAATCGCACACACTGAATACACCCAACACCCACACACTGAAAACACCCGACTCCCTCACACTGAAAGAACCCGAAACCCACACCCTGAAAGCAACCGACTCCCTCACACTGAAAGAACCTGACACCCACACACTGAAAACTCCTCACTCACTCAAACTTAAAACACCTGACACACTCACACTGAAAACACCCAACACCCACACACTGAAAACACCCGACTCCCTCACACAAAAAGAACTCGACACCCACAACTTGAAAACACCCGACACCTACACCCTGAAAACACCCGACACCCACACACTGAAAACACCCGACACCCACACACTGAAAACACCCGACACCCACACACTGAAAACACCCGACACCCACACACTGAAAACACCCGACACCCACACACTGAAAACACCCGACACCCACACACTGAAAGCACCCGACACCCACACACTGAAAGCACCCGACACCCACACACTGAAAGCACCCGACACCCACACACTGAAAGCACCCGACACCCACACACTGAAAACACCCGACACCCACACACTGAAAACACCCAACTCACTCACAGTGAAAGAACCCGAAATCCACACACTGAAAACATCCGACTCCCACATATTGAAAACACCCAAAACCCACACACTGAAAACACCCGAAACCCACACACTGAAAATAACTGACACGCACACACTGAAAACACCCGACTCCCTCACACTGAACACACCCGACTCCCTCACACTGTAAGAACCCGACACCCACACACTGAAAACACCCGAATCCCACACACTGAAAACACCCGAATCCCACACACTGAATACACCCAAATCCCACACACTGAATACACCCAAATCCCACACACTGAATACACCCAACACCCAAACACTGAATACACCGGACACCCACACCCTGAAAACACCCGACTCCCTCACACTGAAAACACCCGACACCCACACCCTGAAAACACCCGACTCACTCACAATGAAAACATCCGACTCCTTCACACTGATAACACCCAACCCCCACACACTGCAAACACCCGACACACACACACTGAGAAACACCCGAGAGCAAACACACTGAAAACACCCGATACCCATACACACTGAGCAACAACTGAAATCCACAAACACTGAGTAATAACCGACATCAACGGACGCTGAAAACACCGGACGTCCACCCACTGAGAAACCCCCGAAATCCACCCACTGAGAAACACCCGACACCCACACACTGAAAACACACGACTCCCTCACAATGAAAACACCCAACACCCACACACTGAAAACACCCAACACCCACCCACTGAGAAACACCCAACACCCACACTCTGAAAACACGGAACCCCCACGTAGTGAGAAAAACCCGCACCCTCACACTAACAACACTTGAGACCATCACACTAAAAAAACACAACAGCCACACACAGAGAAACACCTGACTCCCTCACGCTGAAAACACCCGACATCCAAACACTGAAAACACCCAACTCCCTCACAATGAAAACACCCAAAACCCACACACAGAAAATACCCAACACCCACACACTGAAAACAACCGACACCTACACACTGAAAACACCCGACAACCTCACAGTGAAAAGACCCGACACCCTCAAACTGAAAACACCCGACACCCTCACACTGAAAACACCCGACACCCTCACACTGAAAACACCCGACACCCACACACTGAAATCACCCGACACCCTCACACTGAAAACAACCAACACTCACACACTGAAAACACCTGACTCACTCACAATGAAAACACCCGACTCCCTCACAATGAAAGCACCCGACAACCACACACACTGAAAACACATGACACTCACATACTGAAAACACCCGACTCCCACACACTCAAAACACCCGGCACACAAACTGAAAACACCCAACACACACACACTGAAAACACCCGACACCCTCACACAGAAAGAACCCGAAACCCACACCCTGAAAACAACTGACTCCCTCACAATGAAAACACCCAACCCCCACACACTGCAAACACCCGACACACACACGCTGAGAAACACCCGAGAACAAACCCACTGAAAACACCCGATACCCATACACACTGAGCAACAACTGAAATCCACAAACACTGAGTAATAACCGACATCAACGGACGCTGAAAACACCGGACGTCCACCCACTGAGAAATCCCCGAAATCCACCCACTGAGAAACACCCAACACCCACACACTGAAAACACACGACTCCCTCACTATGAAAACACCCAACACCCACACACTGAAAACACCCAACACCCACCCACTGAGAAACACCCAACACCCACACTCTGAAAACACGGAACCCCCACATGGTGAGAAAAACCCGCACCCTCACACTAACAACACTTGAGACCATCACACTAAAAACACACAACAGCCACACACAGAGAAACACCTGACTCCCTCACGCTGAAAACACCCGACATCCACACACTGAAAACACCCAACTCCCTCACAATGAAAACACCCAAAACCCACACACAGAAAATACCCAACACCCACACACTGAAAACACCCGACACCCACACACTGAAAGCACCCGACACCCACACACTGAAAACACCCGACACCCACACACTGAAAACACCCAACTCACTCACAGTGAAAGAACCCGAAATCCACACACTGAAAACATCCGACTCCCACATATTGAAAACACCCAAAACCCACACACTGAAAACACCCGAAACCCACACACTGAAAATAACTGACACGCACACACTGAAAACACCCGACTCCCTCACACTGAACACACCCGACTCCCTCACACTGTAAGAACCCGACACCCACACACTGAAAACACCCGAATCCCACACACTGAATACACCCAAATCCCACACACTGAATACACCCAACACCCAAACACTGAATACATCGGACACCCACACCCTGAAAACACCCGACTCCCTCACACTGAAAACACCCGACACCCACACCCTGAAAACACCCGACTCACTCACAATGAAAACATCCGACTCCTTCACACTGATAACACCCAACCCCCACACACTGCAAACACCCGACACACACACACTGAGAAACACCCGAGAACAAACACACTGAAAACACCCGATACCCATACACACTGAGCAACAACTGAAATCCACAAACACTGAGTAATAACCGACATCAACGGAAGCTGAAAACACCGGACGTCCACCCACTGAGAAACCCCCGAAATCCACCCACTGAGAAACACCCGACACCCACACACTGAAAACACACGACTCCCTCACAATGAAAACACCCAACACCCACACACTGAAAACACCCAACACCCACCCACTGAGAAACACCCAACACCCACACTCTGAAAACACGGAACCCCCACGTAGTGAGAAAAACCCGCACCCTCACACTAACAACACTTGAGACCATCACACTAAAAAAACACAACAGCCACACACAGAGAAACACCTGACTCCCTCACGCTGAAAACACCCGACATCCAAACACTGAAAACACCCAACTCCCTCACAATGAAAACACCCAAAACCCACACACAGAAAATACCCAACACCCACACACTGAAAACAACCGACACCTACACACTGAAAACACCCGACAACCTCACAGTGAAAAGACCCGACACCCTCAAACTGAAAACACCCGACACCCTCACACTGAAAACACCCGACACCCACACACTGAAATCACCCGACACCCTCACACTGAAAACAACCAACACTCACACACTGAAAACACCTGACTCACTCACACTGAAAACACCCGACTCCCTCACAATGAAAGCACCCGACAACCACACACACTGAAAACACATGACACTCACATACTGAAAACACCCGACTCCCACACACTCAAAACACCCGGCACACAAACTGAAAACACCCAACACACACACACTGAAAACACCCGACACCCTCACACAGAAAGATCCCGAAACCCACACCCTGAAAACAACCGACTCCCTCACAATGAAAACACCCAACCCCCACACACTGCAAACACCCGACACACACACGCTGAGAAACACCCGAGAACAAACCCACTGAAAACACCCGATACCCATACACACTGAGCAACAACTGAAATCCACAAACACTGAGTAATAACCGACATCAACGGACGCTGAAAACACTGGACGTCCACCCACTGAGAAATCCCCGAAATCCACCCACTGAGAAACACCCAACACCCACACACTGAAAACACACGACTCCCTCACTATGAAAACACCCAACACCCACACACTGAAAACACCCAACACCCACCCACTGAGAAACACCCAACACCCACACTCTGAAAACACGGAACCCCCACATAGTGAGAAAAACCCGCACCCTCACACTAACAACACTTGAGACCATCACACTAAAAACACACAACAGCCACACACAGAGAAACACCTGACTCCCTCACGCTGAAAACACCCGACATCCACACACTGAAAACACCCAACTCCCTCACAATGAAAACACCCAAAACCCACACACAGAAAATACCCAACACCCACACACTGAAAACAACCGACACCTACACACTGAAAACACCCGACAACCTCACAGTGAAAAGACCCGACACCCTCAAACTGAAAACACCCGACACCCTCACACTGAAAACACCCGACACCCACACACTGAAATCACCCGACACCCTCACACTGAAAACAACCAACACTCACACACTGAAAACACCTGACTCACTCACACTGAAAACACCCGACTCCCTCACAATGAAAGCACCCGACAACCACACACACTGAAAACACATGACACTCACATACTGAAAACACCCGACTCCCACACACTCAAAACACCCGGCACACAAACTGAAAACACCCAACACACACACACTGAAAACACCCGACACCCTCACACTGAAAGAACCTGAAACCCACACCCTGAAAACAACTGACTCCCTCACACTGAAAGAACCTGACACCCACACACTGAAAACACCTGACTCACTCACACTGAAAACACCTGACACAATCACACTGAAAGAACCCGACACTCACACACTGAAAACACCCGACTCCCTCACACTGAAAACAACCAACTCCTTCACACTGAAAACAACCAACTCCCTCAAACTGAAAACACCCGACTCCCTCACACTGAAAACACACGACTCCCTCACACTGAAAATACACGACTCCCTCACACCGAAAGAACCCGACACCCACACACTGAAAAAACCCAAATCACACACACTGAAAACACCCAACGACCACACACTGAAAACACCCGACTCCCTCACACTGAAAACACCAGTCTCCCTCACACTGAAAACACCAGTCTCCCTCACACTGAAAACACCCGACAACCACATACTGAAAACACCCGACACCCACACCCTGAAAACACCCGACTCACTCACAATGAAAACACCCAACCCCCACACACTGCAAACACCCGACACACACACACTGAGAAACACCCGACATCAAACACACTGAAAACACCCGATACCCATACACACTGAGCAACAACTGAAATCCACAAAAACTGAGTAATAACCGACATCAACGGACGCTGAAAACACCGGACACCCATTCACTGAGAAACCCCCGAAATCCACCCACTGAGAAACACCCAACTCCCTCACACTGAAAGAACCCGAAACCCACACCCTGAAAACAACCGACTCCCTCACACTGAAAGAACCCCACACCCACATACTGAAAACACCCGACACCCTCACACTGAAAACACCTGACTCACTCACACTGAAAACACCTGACTCACTCACACTGAAAACACCTGACACACACACACTGAAAACACCTGACACACACACACTGAAAACACCTGACACACACACACTGAAAACACACAAAACCCACAAACTGAAAACACCCGACTTCCTCACACTGAACGAACAAGACACCCACACCCTGAAAACATCTGACCCAGTCACACTGAAACGACCCGACAACAACAGACTGAAAACACCGGCACACACACACTGAAAACATCCGACCCAGTCACACTGAAAGGACCCAACAAAAACACACTGAAAACACCGGAAACCCACACACTGAAAACACCCGACTCCCTCACACTGAAAGAACTCGACACCCACACCCTGAAAACACCTGTCTCCCTCACACTGAAAGAGCCCCACACCCACACACTGAAATCACCCGACACCCTCACATTGAAAACAACCAACACCCACACACTGAAAACACCTGACTCACTCACACTGAAAACACCCGACTCCCTCACAATGAAAGCACCCGACAACCACACACACTGAAAACACACGACAGCCACATACTGAAAACACCCGACTCCCACACACTCAAAACACCCGGCACACAAACTGAAAACACCCAACACACACACACTGAAAACACCCGACTCCCTCACACTGAAAGAACCCAAACCCACACCCTGAAAACAACCGACTCCCTCACACTGAAAGAACCTGACACCCACACACTGAAAACACCTGACTCACTCACACTGAAAACACCCGACTCCCTCACAATGAAAGCACCCGACAACCACACACACTAAAAACACACGACAGCCACATACTGAAAACACCCGACTCCCACACACTCAAAACACCTGGCACACAAACTGAAAACACCCAACACACACACACTGAAAACACCCGACTCCCTCACACTGAATACACCCAACACCCACACCCTGAAAACAACCGACTCCCTCACACTGAAAGAACCTGACACCCACACACTGAAAACACCTGACTCACTCAAACTGAAAACACCAGACACACTCACACTGAAAACACCCAACACCCACACAATGAAAACATCCGACCCAGTCACACTGAAAGGACCCCACAACAACACACTGAAAACCCAGACACCCACACACTGAAAACACCCGACTCCCAAACACTAAAAGAACTCGACACCCACACCCTGAAAACACCCGACACCCACACCCTGAAAACACCCGACACCCTCACACTGAAAACACCCGACACCCACACACTGAAAACACCCAACACCCACACACTGAAAACACCCGACACCCACACACTGAAAACACCCGACACCCACACACTGAAAACACCCGACACCCACACACTGAAAACACCCGACACCCACACGCTGAAAATACCCGACACCCACACGCTGAAAACACCCGACACCCTCACACTGAAAGAACCCGAAATCCAAACACTGAAAACATCCGACTCCCACATATTGAAAACACCCAACACCCACACACTGAAAACACACGAAACCCACACACTGAAAATAACTGACACGCACACACTGAAAACACCCGACTCCCTCACACTGAACACACCCGACTCCCTCACACTGAACACACCCGACTCCCTCACACTGTAAGAACCCGACACCCACACACTGAAAACACCCAAATCCCACACACTGAATACACCCAAATCCCACACACTGAATACACCCAAATCCCACACACTGAATACACCCAACACCCAAACACTGAATACACCGGACACCCACACCCTGAAATCACCCGACTACCTCACACTGAAAACACCCGACACCCACACCCTGAAAACACCCGACTCACTCACAATGAAAACATCCGACTCACTCACACTGATAACACCCAACCCCCACACACTGCAAACACCCGACACACACACACTGAGAAACACCCGAGAACAAACACACTGAAAACACCCGATACCCATACACACTGAGCAACAACTGAAATCCACAAACACTGAGTAATAACCGACATCAACGGACGCTGAAAACACCGGACACCCACCCACTGAGAAACCCCCGAAATCCACCCACTGAGAAACACCCGACACCCACACACTGAAAACACACGACTCCCTCACAATGAAAACACCCAACACCCACACACTGAAAACACCCAACACGCACCCACTGAGAAACACCCAACACCCACACTCTGAAAACACGGAACCCCCACATAGTGAGAAAAACCCGCACCCTCACACTAACAACACTTGAGACCCTCACACTAAAAACACACAACAGCCACACACAGAGAAACACCTGACTCCCTCACGCTGAAAACACCCGACATCCACACACTGAAAACACCCAACTCCCTCACAATGAAAACACCCAAAACCCACACACAGAAAATACCCAACACCCACACACAGAAAATACCCAACACCCACACACTGAAAACAACCGACACCTACACACTGAAAACACCCGACAACCTCACAGTGAAAAGACCCGACACCCTCAAACTGAAAACACCCGACACCCTCACATTGAAAACACCCGACACCCTCACACTGAAAACACCCGACGCAATAAAACTGAAAACACCCGACACCCACACACTGAAAACACCTGACTCACTCACACTGAAAACACCCGACTCCCTCACAATGAAAGCACCCGACAACCACACACACTGAAAACACATGACACTCACATACTGAAAACACCCGACTCCCACACACTCAAAACACCCGGCACACAAACTGAAAACGCCCAACACACACACACTGAAAACACCCGACACCCTCACACTGAAAGAACCCGAAACCCACACCCTGAAAACAACTGACTCCCTCACACTGAAAGAACCTGACACCCACACACTGAAAACATCTGACTCACTCACACTGAAAACACCTGACACAATCACACTGAAAGAACCCGACACTCACACACTGAAAACACCCGACTCCCACACACTGAAAACACCCAACACCCACACACTGAAAACACCCGACTCCCTCACACTGAAAACAACCAACTCCTTCACACTAAAAACAACCAACTCCCTCAAACTGAAAACACCCGACTCCCTCACACTGAAAACACCCGACTCCCTCACACCGAAAGAACCCGACACCCACACACTGAAAAAAACCGAATCACACACACAGAAAACGCCCAACAACCACACACTGAAAACACCTGACTCCCTCACACTGAAAACACCTGTCTCCCTCACACTGAAAACACCCGACAACCACATACTGAAAACACCCGACAACCACATACTGAAAACACCCGACACCCACACCCTGAAAACACCCGACACCCACACCCTGAAAACACCCGACACCCACACCCTGAAAACACCCGACTCACTCACAATGAAAACACCCAACCCCCACACACTGCAAACACCCGACACACACACACTGAGAAACACCCGAGAACAAACACACTGAAAACACCCGATACCCATACACACTGAGCAACAACTGAAATCCACAAACACTGAGTAATAACCGACATCAACGGACGCTGAAAACACCGGACGTCCACCCACTGAGAAACCCCCGAAATCCACCCACTGAGAAACACCCGACACCCACACACTGAAAACACCCAACTCCCTCACAATGAAAACACCCAACACCCACACACTGAAAACACCCAACACCCACACACTGAAAACACCCGACTCCCTCACACTGAAAACAACCAACTCCTTCACACTAAAAACAACCAACTCCCTCAAACTGAAAACACCCGACTCCCTCACACTGAAAACACCCGACTCCCTCACACTGAAAACACCCGACTCCCTCACACTGAAAACACCCGACTCCCTCACACCGAAAGAACCCGACACCCACACACTGAAAAAACCCGAATCACACACACAGAAAACACCCAACAACCACACACTGAAAACACCTGACTCCCTCACACTGAAAACACCTGTCTCCCTCACACTGAAAACACCCGACAACCACATACTGAAAACACCCGACAACCACATACTGAAAACACCCGACACCCACACCCTGAAAACACCCGACTCACTCACAATGAAAACACCCAACCCCCACACACTGCAAACACCCGACACACACACACTGAGAAACACCCGAGAACAAACACACTGAAAACACCCGATACCCATACACACTGAGCAACAACTGAAATCCACAAACACTGAGTAATAACCGACATCAACGGACGCTGAAAACACCGGACGTCCACCCACTGAGAAACCCCCGAAATCCACCCACTGAGAAACACCCGACACCCACACACTGAAAACACCCAACTCCCTCACAATGAAAACACCCAACACCCACACACTGAAAACACCCAACACCCACCCACTGAGAAACACCCAACACCCACACTCTGAAAACACGGAACCCCCACATAGTGAGAAAAACCTGCACCCTCACAATGACAACACTTGAGACCCTCACACTAAAAACACACAACAGCCACACACAGAGAAAGACCTGACTCCCTCACGCTGAAAACACCCGACATCCACACACTGAAAACACCCAACTCACTCACAGTGAAAACACCCAACACCCACACACAGAAAATACCCAACACCCACACACTGTAAACAACCGACACCTACACACTGAAAACACACGACAACCTCAAACTGAAAACACCTGACTCCCTCACACTGAAAACACCCAACTCCCTCACACTGAAAACACCCGACGCACTAACACTGAAAACACCCGACACCCACACACTTAAATCACCCGACACCCACACACTTAAATCACCCGACACCCACACACTTAAATCACCCGACACCCACACACTTAAATCACCCGACACCCACACACTTAAATCACCCGACACCCACACACTTAAATCACCCGACACCCACACACTGAAATCACCCGACACCCTCACACTGAAAACAACCAACACTCACACACTGAAAACACCTGACTCCCTCACACTGAAAACACCCGACTCCCTCACACTGAAAGCACCCGACAACCACAAACACTGAAAACACACGAAACCCACATACTGAAAACACCCGACTCCCTCACACTGAAAACACCCGACACACACACACTGAAAACACCCGACACACACACACTGAAAACACCCAACACATACACACTGAAAACACCCAACACACACACACTCAAAACACCCGACTCCCTCACACTGAAAGAACCCGAACCCCACACCCTGAAAACAACCGACTCCCTCACACTGAAAGAAACCCACACCCACATACTGAAAACACCCGACACCCTCACACTGAAAACACCTGACTCACTCACACTGAAAACACCTGACACACACACACTGAAAACACACAAAACCCACAAAATGAAAACACCCGACTTCCTCACACTGAACGAACAAGACACCCACACCCTGAAAACATCTGACCCAGTCACACTGAAACGACCCGACAAAAACACACTGAAAACACCGGAAACCCACACACTGAAAACACCTGTCTCCCTCACACAGAAAGAACCCGACACCCACACACTGAAAACACCCGACACCCACACACTGAAAACACCCGACACCCACACACTGAAAACACCCAACCCCCACACAGTGAGAAAAACATGACAACCTCACACTGAAAACACTTGAGACCCTCACACTGAAAACACCCAACGCCCTCACTCTGAAAACACACAACAGCCACACACAGAGAAACACCCAACTCCCTCACACTGAAAACACCCAAGACCCACACACAGAAAACACCCAACGCCCACACATTGAAAACAATTGACACCTACACACAATAAACACCCGACAACCTCACACTGAAAACACCCGACTCCCTCACACTGAAAACACCCTACAAACTAACCCTGAAAACACCCTACAAACTAACCCTGAAAACACCCGACACCCACACACTGAAATCACCCGACACCATCAAACTGAAAACAACCAACACCCACACACTGAAAACACCCAACACACACACACACTGAAAACACCCGACTCCCTCACACTGAAAGAACCCGAAACACACACCCTGAAAACAACCGACTCACTCACACTGAAAGAACCCGACTCCCTCACACTGAAAACAACCGACACCTACACACTGAAAACACCCGACAACCTCACACTGAAAACACCTGACTACCTCACACTGAAAACACCCGACACCCACACACTGAAAACACCCGACACCCACACACTGAAAACACCCGACACCCACACACTGAAAACACCCGACACCCACACACTGAGAAAAACCCGAGACCAAACACACTGAAAACACCCGACTCCCTCACACTGAAAGAACCCGATACCCACACACTGAACACACCCGACACCCACACACTGAGAACACCCGACACCCACACACAAAACACACGACACCTACACCCTGAAAACACCCGAACCCTCACACTGAAAACACCCGACTCCCTCACACTGAAAACACCCAACATCCACACTCTGAAAACACCCAACACCCACACACTGAAAACACCCGACTCCCTCACAATGAAAGCACCCGACAACCACAAACACTGAAAACACACGAAACCCACATACTGAAAACACCCGACTCCCTCACACTGAAAACACCCGACACACACACACTGAAAGAACCCGAACCCCACACCCTGAAAACAACCGACTCCCTCACACTGAAAGAAACCCACACCCACATACTGAAAACACCCGACACCCTCACACTGAAAACACCTGACTCACTCACACTGAAAACACCTGACACACACACACTGAAAACACACAAAACCCACAAAATGAAAACACCCGACTTCCTCACACTGAACGAACAAGACACCCACACCCTGAAAACATCTGACCCAGTCACACTGAAAGGACCCAACAAAAACACACTGAAAACACCGGAAACCCACACACTCCAAACACCTGTCTCCCTCACACAGAAAGAACCCGACACCCACACACTGAAAACACCCGACACCCACACACTGAAAACACCCGACTCCCTCACACTGAAAACACCCGAGTCCCACACACTGAAAACACCCGACACCTACACACTGAAAACACCCGAATCCCACACACTGAAAACACCCGACACCCACACACTGAAAACACCCGACACCCACACCCTGAAAACACCCAACACCCTCACACTGAAAACACCCGACCCCCACACCCTGAAAACACCCAACACCCTCACACTGAAAACACCCAACACCCTCACACTGAGAAACACCCGACACCCTCACACTGAGAAACACCCGACACACACACACTGAAAACACCCGACACACACACACTGAAAACACCCGACACCCACACACTGAAAACACCCGACTCCCTCACACTGAGAAACACCTGACACCCACACACTGAAATCACCCGACACACACACACTGAAAACACCCGACACACACACTCTGAAAACAAACAACCCCCTCACACCGAAAGCACCAGACACGCTCACACTGAAAACACCCGACTCCCTCACACTGAAAACACCCGACTGCCTCACAATAAAAACAACCAACAGCCACACACTGAAAAAACCCGACTCCCTCACACTGAAAACACTCGACGCACTAACACTGAAAACACCCGACACCCACACACTGAAATCACCCGACACCCTCACACTGAAAACGACCAACATACACAGACTGAGAAACACCCAACTGCCTCACACTGAAAACACCCAACACCCTCACACTGAAAACACCCGACACCCACTCACTGAAAACACCCGACACCCACTCACTGAAAACACCTGACACCCAAACACTGAAAACACCCGACTACCTCACACTTAAAACACCCAACACCCACACACTGAAAACTCCCGACACCCACACACTGAAAACACCCGACTCCCTCACACTTAAAACACCCGACACCCACACACTGAAAACACCCGACACCCACACACTGAAAACACCCGACACCCTCACACTGAAAACAACCAACACCCACACACTGAGAAACACCCGACTCCCTCACACTGTAAAAACCCGACTCCCTCACAATGTAAGCACCTGATACCCACACACTGAAAACACCCGACACCCACACACTGAAAACACCCAACCCCCACACAGTGAGAAAAACATGACACCCTCACACTGAAAACACCCAACGCCCTCACTCTGAAAACACACAACAGCCACACACAGAGAAACACCCAACTCCCTCACACTGAAAACACCCAAGACCCACACACAGAAAACACCCAACGCCCACACATTGAAAACAATTGACACCTACACACAATAAACACCCGACAACCTCACACTGAAAACACCCGACTCCCTCACACTGAAAACACCCTACAAACTAACCCTGAAAACACCCGACACCCACACACTGAAATCACCCGACACCATCAAACTGAAAACAACCAACACCCACACACTGAAAACACCCAACACACACACACACTGAAAACACCCGACTCCCTCACACTGAAAGAACCCGAAACACACACCCTGAAAACAACCGACTCACTCACACTGAAAGAACCCGACTCCCTCACACTGAAAACAACCGACACCTACACACTGAAAACACCCGACAACCTCACACTGAAAACACCTGACTACCTCACACTGAAAACACCCGACACCCACACACTGAAAACACCTGACACCCACACACTGAAAACACCCGACACCCACACACTGAAAACACCCGACACACATACACTGAGAAAAACCCGAGACCAAACACAATGAAAACACCCGACTCCCTCACACTGAAAGAACGCGATACCCACACACTGAACACACCCGACACCCACACACAAAACACACGACACCTACACCCTGAAAACACCCGAACCCTCACACTGAAAACACCCGACTCCCTCACACTGAAAACACCCAACATCCACACTCTGAAAACACCCAACACCCACACACTGAAAACACCCGACTCCCTCACACTGAAAGAACCCGAAACCCACACCCTGAAAACAACCGGCTCCCTCACACTGAAAGAACCTGACACCCACACACTGAAAACACCTCACTCAGTCAAACTGAAAACACCTGACACACTCACACTGAAAACACCCAACACCCACACACTGAAAACACCCGACTCCCTCACACAAAAAGAACTCGACACCCACACCTTGAAAACATCCTACACCTACACCCTGAAAACACCCGAAACCCACACACTGAAAACACCCGACACCGACACACTGAAAACACCCGACACCCACACACTGAAAACACCCAACTCCCTCACACTGAAAGAACCCGAAATCCACACACTGAAAACATCCGACTCCCACATATTGAAAACACCCAAAATCCACACACTGAAAACACCCGAAACCCACACACTGAAAATAACTGACACGCACACACTGAAAACACCCGACTCCCTCACACTGAACACACCCGACTCCCTCACACTGTAAGAACCCGACACCCACTCACTGAAAACACCCGAATCCCACACACTGAATACACCCAAACCCCACACACTGAATACACCCAACACCCAAACACTGAATACACCGGACACGCACACCCTGAAAACACCCGACTACCTCACACTTAAAACACCTGTCTCCCTCACACTGAAAACACCCGACTCCTTCACACTGATAACACCCAACCCCCACACACTGCAAACACCCGACACACACACACACTGAGAAACACCCGAGAACAAACACACTGAAAACACCCGATAACCATACACACTGAGCAACAACTGAAATCCACAAACACTGAGTAATAACCGACATCAACGGACGCTGAAAACACCGGACACCGATTCACTGAGAAACCCCCGAAATCCACCCACTGAGAAACACCCGACACCCACACACTGAAAACACCCAACTCCCTCACAATGAAAGCACCCGACAACCACACACACTGAAAATACATGACACTCACATACTGAAAACACCCGACTCCCACACACTCAAAACACCCGGCACACAAACTGAAAACACCCAACACACACACACTGAAAACACCCGACACCCTCACACTGAAAGAACCCGAAACCCACACCCTGAAAACAACCGACTCCCTCACACTGAAAGAACCCAACACTCACACAGTGAAAACATCCGACTCCCACACACTGAAAACACCCAACACCCAAACACTGAAAACACCCGACTCCCTCACACTGAAAACAACCAACTCCCTCACAATGAAAACACGCGACTCCCTCACACTGAAAACAACCGACTCCCTCACACCGAAAGAACCCGACACCCACACACTGAAAAAACCCGAATCCCACACACTGAAAACACCCAACAACCACACACTGAAAACAGCCGACTCCCTCACACTGAAAATACCTGTCTCCCTCACACTGAAAACACCCGACAACCACATACTGAAAACACCCGACACCCACACCCTGAAAACACCCGACTCACTCACAATGAAAACACCCAACCCCGACACACTGCAAACACCCGACACACACACACACTGAGAAACACCCGAGAACAAACACACTGAAAACACCCGACACCTAAACACACTGAGCAACAACTGACAACCACAAACACTGTGTAATAACCGACACCAACTGACGCTGAAAACACCCGACAACCACCCGCTGAGAAACAACCGAAACCCACCAACTGAAAACACCCGGCAACCACACACTGAAAACCCCCGACACCCACACACTGAAAACACCCGACTTCCTTACAATGAAAACAAAAGACTCCCTTACACTGAAAACACCCGACACCCACACCCTGCAAACACCCGACTCCTTCACACTGAAAACACCCAACTCCCTCACACTGAAAACACCCGAAACCCACACACTGAAAACACCCGACTCCCTCTCACTGAAAACACCAGACACCCACAAACTGAAAACACCCGACTTCCTCACACTGAAAACACCCGACGCCCACACACTGACAACAAACGACTCCCTCACATTGAGAAACACCCGACAACCACACACTGAAAACACCCGACTCCCTCACACTGAAAGCATCCGACACCCACACACTGAAAACACCCGACTCCCTCACACTGAAAGCATCCGACAACCACACACTGAAAACACACGACTCCCTCACACTGAAAGCATCCAACAACCACACACTGAAAACACCCGACTCCCTCACACTGAAAGCATCCGACAACCACACACTGAAAACACACGACTCCCTCACACTGAAAACACCCCTCACCTACACACTGAAAACACCCAACAGACACACACTGAAAATCCCCGACACAATCACACTGAAAACACCCGACATCCAAACACTGAAAACACCCGACACCCACACACTGAAAACACCCGACACCCTCACACTGAAAACACCCAACACCCACACACCCAGACACCCGCACACTGAAAATACGCGACATACTCACACTCAAATCACCCGTCACCTACACACTGAAAACACTCAACACCCACACATTGAGAAACACCCGAAACCCTCACAGAGAAAAAACCCAACACTCACACACTGAGACACACCCAACACACATGCACTGAAAATACCCGACACCCTCACACTGAGAAACACCCGACACCCACACACTGAAAACACCCGACTCCCTCAGACTGAGAAACACCCAACTTCCTCAAACTGAAAAAAACCCGACACCCACACACTGAAATCACCCGACACCCACACACTGAAAACACCCGACACCCACACAGTGAAAACACCCGACTCCCTCACACTGAGAAACGCCCAACTTCCTCACATTGAGAAACACCCAACTTCCTCACACTGAAAACAACCGACTCCCTCACACTGATAACACCAAACACCCAGACACTGAAAACACCCAACTCCCTCACACTGTGAAACACCCGACACCCACACACTGAAAACACCCAACTCCCTCACACTATAAACACCCGACTCCGTCACATTGAGAAACACCCGACACCCACACACTGAAAACACCCGACTCCCTCATACTGAAAACACCCGACTCCCACACACTGAAAACACCCGACTCCCTCATACTGAAAACACCCGACTACCTCACAATGAAAACACCCGACACCCACACACTGAAAACACACGACTCCCTCATACTCAGACTGAAAACACCCGACACCCAATCACTGAAAACGCCCGACACCAAAACACTGAAAACACCCGACACCCAAACACTGAAAACACCCGACACACTCACACTGAAAACACCTGACACCCTCACACTGAAAACACCCGACACCCACACACTGAAAACACCCGTCTCCCTCACACTGAGAAACACTCGACATCCACATACTGAAAATACCCGACACCCACACACTGAAAACAACCGACTCCCTCACACTGAGAAACACCCGACACCCAAACACTGAAAACACCCAACTCCCTCACACTGAAAACACCCGACACCAACTCAATAAAACACCCGACACTCACGCAATGAAAACACCCGAAACCCACACACTGAAAACACCCGACTCCCTCACACTGAAAACACCAGACACCCACAAACTGAAAACACCCGACTTCCTCACACTGAAAACACCCGACGCCCACACACTGACAACAAACGACTCCCTCACATTGAGAAACACCCGACAACCACACACTGAAAACACCCGACTCCCTCATACTGAAAACACACGACTCCCTCACACTGAAAGCATCCGACACCCACACACTGAAAACACCCGACTCCCTCACACTGAAAGCATCCGACAACCACACACTGAAAACACACGACTCCCTCACGCTGAAAGCATCCGACAACCACACACTGAAAACACCCGACTCCCTCATACTGAAAACACACGACTCCCTCACACTGAAAGCATCCGACACCCACACACTGAAAACACCCCTCACCTACACACTGAAAACATCCAACAGACACACACTGAAAATCCCTGACACAATCACACTGAAAACACCCGACACCCACACACTGAAAACACCCGACTCCCTCATACTGAAAACACCCGACTCCCACACACTGAAAACACGCGACTCCCTCATACTGAAAACACCTAACTCCCTCACAATGAAAACACCCGACACCCAAACACTGAAAACACACGACTCCCTCATACTGAAAATACCCGACACACTCAGACTGAAAACACCCGACACCCAATCACTGAAAACACCCGACACCCAATCACTGAAAACACCCGACACCCAAACACTGAAAACACCCGACACACTCACACTGAAAACACCTGACACCCTCACACTGAAAACACCCGACACCCACACACTGAAAACACCCGTCTCCCTCACACTGAGAAACACTCGACATCCACATACTGAAAATACCCGACACCCACACACTGAAAACAACCGACTCCCTCACACTGAGAAACACCCGACACCCAAACACTGAAAACACCCAACTCCCTCACACTGAAAACACCCGACACCAACTCAATAAAACACCCGACACTCACGCAATGAAAACACCCGAAACCCACACACTGAAAACACCCGACTCCCTCTCACTGAAAACACCAGACACCCACAAACTGAAAACACCCGACTTCCTCACACTGAAAACACCCGACGCCCACACACTGACAACAAACGACTCCCTCACATTGAGAAACACCCGACAACCACACACTGAAAACACCCGACTCCCTCATACTGAAAACACACGACTCCCTCACACTGAAAGCATCCGACACCCACACACTGAAAACACCCGACTCCCTCACACTGAAAGCATCCGACAACCACACACTGAAAACACACGACTCCCTCACACTGAAAGCATCCGACAACCACACACTGAAAACACCCGACTCCCTCATACTGAAAACACACGACTCCCTCACACTGAAAGCATCCGACACCCACACACTGAAAACACCCCTCACCTACACACTGAAAACATCCAACAGACACACACTGAAAATCCCCGACACAATCACACTGAAAACACCCGACACCCACACACTGAAAACACCCGACTCCCTCATACTGAAAACACCCGACTCCCACACACTGAAAACACCCGACTCCCTCATACTGAAAACACCTAACTCCCTCACAATGAAAACACCCGACACCCAAACACTGAAAACACACGACTCCCTCATACTGAAAATACCCGACACACTCAGACTGAAAACACCCGACACCCAATCACTGAAAACACCCGACACCCAATCACTGAAAACACCCGACACCCAAACACTGAAAACACCCGACACACTCACACTGAAAACACCTGACACCCTCACACTGAAAACACCCGACACCCACACACTGAAAACACCCGTCTCCCTCACACTGAGAAACACTCGACATCCACATACTGAAAATACCCGACACCCACACACTGAAAACAACCGACTCCCTCACACTGAGAAACACCCGACACCCAAACACTGAAAACACCCAACTCCCTCACACTGAAAACACCCGACACCAACTCAATAAAACACCCGACACTCACGCAATGAAAACACCCGAAACCCACACACTGAAAACACCCGACTCCCTCTCACTGAAAACACCAGACACCCACAAACTGAAAACACCCGACTTCCTCACACTGAAAACACCCGACGCCCACACACTGACAACAAACGACTCCCTCACATTGAGAAACACCCGACAACCACACACTGAAAACACCCGACTCCCTCATACTGAAAACACACGACTCCCTCACACTGAAAGCATCCGACACCCACACACTGAAAACACCCGACTCCCTCACACTGAAAGCATCCGACAACCACACACTGAAAACACACGACTCCCTCACACTGAAAGCATCCGACAACCACACACTGAAAACACCCGACTCCCTCATACTGAAAACACACGACTCCCTCACACTGAAAGCATCCGACACCCACACACTGAAAACACCCCTCACCTACACACTGAAAACAGCCAACAGACACACACTGAAAATCCCCGACACAATCACACTGAAAACACCCGACACCCACACACTGAAAACACCCGACTCCCTCATACTGAAAACACCCGACTCCCACACACTGAAAACACCCGACTCCCTCATACTGAAAACACCTAACTCCCTCACAATGAAAACACCCGACACCCAAACACTGAAAACACACGACTCCCTCATACTGAAAATACCCGACACACTCAGACTGAAAACACCCGACACCCAATCACTGAAAACACCCGACACCCAATCACTGAAAACACCCGACACCCAAACACTGAAAACACCCGACACACTCACACTGAAAACACCTGACACCCTCACACTGAAAACACCCGACACCCACACACTGAAAACACCCGTCTCCCTCACACTGAGAAACACTCGACATCCACATACTGAAAATACCCGACACCCACACACTGAAAACAACCGACTCCCTCACACTGAGAAACACCCGACACCCAAACACTGAAAACACCCAACTCCCTCACACTGAAAACACCCGACACCAACTCAATAAAACACCCGACACTCACGCAATGAAAACACCCGAAACCCACACACTGAAAACACCCGACACCCTCACACTGAAAACACCCGACTCCCTCACATTGAGAAACACCCGACACCCACACACTGAAAACACCCGACTCCCTCATACTGAAAACACCCGACTCCCACACACTGAAAACACCCGACTCCCTCATACTGAAAACACCTGACTCCCTCACAATGAAAACACCCGACACCCAAACACTGAAAACACACGACTCCCTCATACTGAAAATACCCGACACACTCAGACTGAAAACACCCGACACCCAATCACTGAAAACACCCGACACCCAATCACTGAAAACACCCGACACCCAAACACTGAAAACACCCGACACACTCACACTGAAAACACCTGACACCCTCACACTGAAAACACCCGACACCCACACACTGAAAACACCCGTCTCCCTCACACTGAGAAACACTCGACATCCACATACTGAAAATACCCGACACCCACACACTAAAAACACCTGACTCCCTCATACTGAATACACCCGACTTCCTCACACTGAAAGCACCAGACACCCACACTCTGAAAATACCCGACACCCTCACACTCAAGTCACCCGTCACCTACACACTGAAAACACTCAACACCCACACACTGAAAAACACCCGAAACCCTCACAGAGAAAAAACCCAACACTCACACACTGAGACACACCCAACACACATGCACTGAAAATACCCGACACCCTCACACTGAGAAACACTCGACACCCACACACTGAAAACACCCGACACCCACACACTGAAAACACCCGACTCCCTCACACTGAGAAACACCCAACTTCCTCACACTGAAAACACCCGACACCCTCACATTGGAAACACTCGACACCCACACACTGAAAACACCCAACTCCTTCACACTGAAAGCACCCAAAATCAACTCAATAAAACACCCGACACCCACGTAATGAAAACAACTGACACCCATCCACTGAGAAACACCCGAAACCCACACAAAGAAAACACCCGACTCCCTCACACTGAGAAATACCCGACACAAACACACTGAAAGCACCCGACTCCCTCATACTGAAAACACCCGACTCGCTTAAATGAAAACACCCGACGCCCACACACTGACAACAAACGACTCCCTCACATTGAGAAACACCCGACAACCACACACTGAAAACACCCGACTCCCTCATACTGAAAACACACGACTCCCTCACACTGAAAGCATCCGACACCCACACACTGAAAACACCCGACTCCCTCACACTGAAAGCATCCGACAACCACACACTGAAAACACACGACTCCCTCACACTGAAAGCATCCAACAACCACACACTGAAAACACCCGACTCCCTCACACTGAAAGCATCCGACAACCACACACTGAAAACACACGACTCCCTCACACTGAAAACACCCCTCACCTACACACTGAAAACACCCAACAGACACACACTGAAAATCCCCGACACAATCACACTGAAAACACCCGACATCCAAACACTGAAAACACCCCACACCCTCACACTGAAAACACCCGACACCCAAACACTGAAAACACCCGACACCCACACACTGAAAACACCCGACACCCACACACTGAAAACACCCGACACCCACACACTGAAAACAGCCGACACCCTCACACTGAAAACACCCAACACCCACACACTGAAAACACCCGACGCACACACACTGAAAACAGCCGACTCCCTCACCCAGAAAACACCCGACTCCCTCACATTGAAAGAACCCGACACGCACTCACAGAAAACACCCGACTCCCTCACACTGAAAACATCCGACTCCCTCACAATGAAAACATGTGAATCCCTCACAATGAAAACACCCGACATCCTCACACTGAAAACACCTGACATCCTCACACTGAAAACACCCGACATCCTCACACTGAAAACACCCGACACCATCACACTGAAGCCACCCGACACTCATAAACTGAAAACGCCCAACTCCCTCACACTGAAATCACCCGAATGCCTCACCCTGAACACACCCAACACCCACACATTGAGAAACACCCGACTCCCTCACAGTGAAAACACCCGACACCCTCACATTGAAAACATCTGACACCCAAACACCGAGAAAACCCGAGACACAAACACTGAAAACAGTTAACTCCCTCACACTGAGAAACACCCGAGACCAAACACACTGAAAACACCCGACACCTAAACACACTGAGCAACAACTGACAACCACAAACACTGTGTAATAACCGACACCAACTGACGCTGAAAACACCCGACAACCACCCGCTGAGAAACAACCGAAACCCACCAACTGAAAACACCCGGCAACCACACACTGAAAACCCCCGACACCCACACACTGAAAACACCCGACTTCCTTACAATGAAAACAAAAGACTCCCTTACACTGAAAACACCCGACACCCACACCCTGCAAACACCCGACTCCCTCACACTGAAAACACCCAACTCCCTCACACTGAAAACACCCGAAACCCACACACTGAAAACACCAGACACCCACACACTGAAAACACTCGACACCCACATACTGAAACACCCGATTCCCTCACACTGAGAAACACTCAACTTCCTCACACTGAGAACACCTGACTCGCTCACACTGGAAACACCCGACACACACACACTGAAAACACACAACTCCTTCACACTGAAAGCACCCAAAACCAACTCAATAAAACACCCGACACCCACACAATGAAAACACCTGACAGCCACCAACTGAGAGACACCCGACACCCACACACTGAAAACACCCGATTCCCTCACACTGAAAACACCCGACTCCCTGATACTGAAAACACCCGACTCTCACACACTGAAAACACCCGACACCAACTCAATAAAACACCCGACCCTCACGCAATGAAAACACCCAATACCCACACACTGAAAACACCGGACTCCCTCACACTGAAAACACCCGACGCCCACACACTGACAACAAACGACTCCCTCACATTGAGAAACACCCGACAACCACACACTGAAAACACCCGACTCCCTCATACTGAAAACACACGACTCCCTCACACTGAAAGCATCCGACACCCACACACTGAAAACACCCCTCACCTACACACTGAAAACACCCAACAGACACACACTGAAAATCCCCGACACACTCACACTGAAAACACCCGACATCCAAACACTGAAAACACCCCACACCCTCACACTGAAAACACCCGACACCCAAACACTGAAAACACCCGACTCCCTCACAGTGAAAACACCCGACACCCACACACTAAAAACACCCGACACCCTCACACTGAAAACACCCGACTCCCTCACACTGAAAACACCCGACTCCCTCACACTGAAAGCACCAGACACCCGCACACTGAAAATACGCGACATACTCACACTCAAATCACCCGTCACCTACACACTGAAAACACTCAACACCCACACACTGAGAAACACCCGAAACCCTCACAGAGAAAAAACCCAACACTCACACACTGAGACACACCCAACACACATGCACTGAAAATACCCGACACCCTCACACTGAGAAACACCCGACACCCACACACTGAAAACACCCGACTCCCTCAGACTGAGAAACACCCAACTTCCTCAAACTGAAAAAAACCCGACACCCACACACTGAAATCACCCGACACCCACACACTGAAAACACCCGACACCCACACAGTGAAAACACCCGACTCCCTCACACTGAGAAACGCCCAACTTCCTCACATTGAGAAACACCCAACTTCCTCACACTGAAAACAACCGACTCCCTCACACTGATAACACCAAACACCCAGACACTGAAAACACCCGACTCCCTCACACTGTGAAACACCCGACACCCACACACTGAAAACACCCAACTCCCTCACACTGAAAACACCCGACACCAACTCAATAAAACACCCGACACTCACGCAATGAAAACACCCGAAACCCACACACTGAAAACACCCGACTCCCTCTCACTGAAAACACCAGACACCCACAAACTGAAAACACCCGACTTCCTCACACTGAAAACACCCGACGCCCACACACTGACAACAAACGACTCCCTCACATTGAGAAACACCCGACAACCACACACTGAAAACACCCGACTCCCTCATACTGAAAACACACGACTCCCTCACACTGAAAGCATCCGACACCCACACACTGAAAACACCCGACTCCCTCACACTGAAAGCATCCGACAACCACACACTGAAAACACACGACTCCCTCACACTGAAAGCATCCGACAACCACACACTGAAAACACCCGACTCCCTCATACTGAAAACACACGACTCCCTCACACTGAAAGCATCCGACACCCACACACTGAAAACACCCCTCACCTACACACTGAAAACAGCCAACAGACACACACTGAAAATCCCCGACACAATCACACTGAAAACACCCGACACCCACACACTGAAAACACCCGACTCCCTCATACTGAAAACACCCGACTCCCACACACTGAAAACACCCGACTCCCTCATACTGAAAACACCTAACTCCCTCACAATGAAAACACCCGACACCCAAACACTGAAAACACACGACTCCCTCATACTGAAAATACCCGACACACTCAGACTGAAAACACCCGACACCCAATCACTGAAAACACCCGACACCCAATCACTGAAAACACCCGACACCCAAACACTGAAAACACCCGACACACTCACACTGAAAACACCTGACACCCTCACACTGAAAACACCCGACACCCACACACTGAAAACACCCGTCTCCCTCACACTGAGAAACACTCGACATCCACATACTGAAAATACCCGACACCCACACACTGAAAACAACCGACTCCCTCACACTGAGAAACACCCGACACCCAAACACTGAAAACACCCAACTCCCTCACACTGAAAACACCCGACACCAACTCAATAAAACACCCGACACTCACGCAATGAAAACACCCGAAACCCACACACTGAAAACACCCGACACCCTCACACTGAAAACACCCGACTCCCTCACATTGAGAAACACCCGACACCCACACACTGAAAACACCCGACTCCCTCATACTGAAAACACCCGACTCCCACACACTGAAAACACCCGACTCCCTCATACTGAAAACACCTGACTCCCTCACAATGAAAACACCCGACACCCAAACACTGAAAACACACGACTCCCTCATACTGAAAATACCCGACACACTCAGACTGAAAACACCCGACACCCAATCACTGAAAACACCCGACACCCAATCACTGAAAACACCCGACACCCAAACACTGAAAACACCCGACACACTCACACTGAAAACACCTGACACCCTCACACTGAAAACACCCGACACCCACACACTGAAAACACCCGTCTCCCTCACACTGAGAAACACTCGACATCCACATACTGAAAATACCCGACACCCACACACTAAAAACACCTGACTCCCTCATACTGAATACACCCGACTTCCTCACACTGAAAGCACCAGACACCCACACTCTGAAAATACCCGACACCCTCACACTCAAGTCACCCGTCACCTACACACTGAAAACACTCAACACCCACACACTGAAAAACACCCGAAACCCTCACAGAGAAAAAACCCAACACTCACACACTGAGACACACCCAACACACATGCACTGAAAATACCCGACACCCTCACACTGAGAAACACTCGACACCCACACACTGAAAACACCCGACACCCACACACTGAAAACACCCGACTCCCTCACACTGAGAAACACCCAACTTCCTCACACTGAAAACACCCGACACCCTCACATTGGAAACACTCGACACCCACACACTGAAAACACCCAACTCCTTCACACTGAAAGCACCCAAAATCAACTCAATAAAACACCCGACACCCACGTAATGAAAACAACTGACACCCATCCACTGAGAAACACCCGAAACCCACACAAAGAAAACACCCGACTCCCTCACACTGAGAAATACCCGACACAAACACACTGAAAGCACCCGACTCCCTCATACTGAAAACACCCGACTCGCTTAAATGAAAACACCCGACGCCCACACACTGACAACAAACGACTCCCTCACATTGAGAAACACCCGACAACCACACACTGAAAACACCCGACTCCCTCATACTGAAAACACACGACTCCCTCACACTGAAAGCATCCGACACCCACACACTGAAAACACCCGACTCCCTCACACTGAAAGCATCCGACAACCACACACTGAAAACACACGACTCCCTCACACTGAAAGCATCCAACAACCACACACTGAAAACACCCGACTCCCTCACACTGAAAGCATCCGACAACCACACACTGAAAACACACGACTCCCTCACACTGAAAACACCCCTCACCTACACACTGAAAACACCCAACAGACACACACTGAAAATCCCCGACACAATCACACTGAAAACACCCGACATCCAAACACTGAAAACACCCCACACCCTCACACTGAAAACACCCGACACCCAAACACTGAAAACACCCGACACCCACACACTGAAAACACCCGACACCCACACACTGAAAACACCCGACACCCACACACTGAAAACAGCCGACACCCTCACACTGAAAACACCCAACACCCACACACTGAAAACACCCGACGCACACACACTGAAAACAGCCGACTCCCTCACCCAGAAAACACCCGACTCCCTCACATTGAAAGAACCCGACACGCACTCACAGAAAACACCCGACTCCCTCACACTGAAAACATCCGACTCCCTCACAATGAAAACATGTGAATCCCTCACAATGAAAACACCCGACATCCTCACACTGAAAACACCTGACATCCTCACACTGAAAACACCCGACATCCTCACACTGAAAACACCCGACACCATCACACTGAAGCCACCCGACACTCATAAACTGAAAACGCCCAACTCCCTCACACTGAAATCACCCGAATGCCTCACCCTGAACACACCCAACACCCACACATTGAGAAACACCCGACTCCCTCACAGTGAAAACACCCGACACCCTCACATTGAAAACATCTGACACCCAAACACCGAGAAAACCCGAGACACAAACACTGAAAACAGTTAACTCCCTCACACTGAGAAACACCCGAGACCAAACACACTGAAAACACCCGACACCTAAACACACTGAGCAACAACTGACAACCACAAACACTGTGTAATAACCGACACCAACTGACGCTGAAAACACCCGACAACCACCCGCTGAGAAACAACCGAAACCCACCAACTGAAAACACCCGGCAACCACACACTGAAAACCCCCGACACCCACACACTGAAAACACCCGACTTCCTTACAATGAAAACAAAAGACTCCCTTACACTGAAAACACCCGACACCCACACCCTGCAAACACCCGACTCCCTCACACTGAAAACACCCAACTCCCTCACACTGAAAACACCCGAAACCCACACACTGAAAACACCAGACACCCACACACTGAAAACACTCGACACCCACATACTGAAACACCCGATTCCCTCACACTGAGAAACACTCAACTTCCTCACACTGAGAACACCTGACTCGCTCACACTGGAAACACCCGACACACACACACTGAAAACACACAACTCCTTCACACTGAAAGCACCCAAAACCAACTCAATAAAACACCCGACACCCACACAATGAAAACACCTGACAGCCACCAACTGAGAGACACCCGACACCCACACACTGAAAACACCCGATTCCCTCACACTGAAAACACCCGACTCCCTGATACTGAAAACACCCGACTCTCACACACTGAAAACACCCGACACCAACTCAATAAAACACCCGACCCTCACGCAATGAAAACACCCAATACCCACACACTGAAAACACCGGACTCCCTCACACTGAAAACACCCGACGCCCACACACTGACAACAAACGACTCCCTCACATTGAGAAACACCCGACAACCACACACTGAAAACACCCGACTCCCTCATACTGAAAACACACGACTCCCTCACACTGAAAGCATCCGACACCCACACACTGAAAACACCCCTCACCTACACACTGAAAACACCCAACAGACACACACTGAAAATCCCCGACACACTCACACTGAAAACACCCGACATCCAAACACTGAAAACACCCCACACCCTCACACTGAAAACACCCGACACCCAAACACTGAAAACACCCGACTCCCTCACAGTGAAAACACCCGACACCCACACACTAAAAACACCCGACACCCTCACACTGAAAACACCCGACTCCCTCACACTGAAAACACCCGACTCCCTCACACTGAAAGCACCAGACACCCGCACACTGAAAATACGCGACATACTCACACTCAAATCACCCGTCACCTACACACTGAAAACACTCAACACCCACACACTGAGAAACACCCGAAACCCTCACAGAGAAAAAACCCAACACTCACACACTGAGACACACCCAACACACATGCACTGAAAATACCCGACACCCTCACACTGAGAAACACCCGACACCCACACACTGAAAACACCCGACTCCCTCAGACTGAGAAACACCCAACTTCCTCAAACTGAAAAAAACCCGACACCCACACACTGAAATCACCCGACACCCACACACTGAAAACACCCGACACCCACACAGTGAAAACACCCGACTCCCTCACACTGAGAAACGCCCAACTTCCTCACATTGAGAAACACCCAACTTCCTCACACTGAAAACAACCGACTCCCTCACACTGATAACACCAAACACCCAGACACTGAAAACACCCGACTCCCTCACACTGTGAAACACCCGACACCCACACACTGAAAACACCCAACTCCCTCACACTATAAACACCCGACTCCGTCACATTGAGAAACACCCGACACCCACACACTGAAAACACCCGACTCCCTCATACTGAAAACACCCGACTCCCACACACTGAAAACACCCGACTCCCTCATACTGAAAACACCCGACTACCTCACAATGAAAACACCCGACACCCACACACTGAAAACACACGACTCCCTCATACTGAAAATACCCGACACACTCAGACTGAAAACACCCGACACCCAATCACTGAAAACACCCGACACCCAAACACTGAAAACACCCGACACCCAAACACTGAAAACACCCGACACACTCACACTGAAAACACCTGACACCCTCACACTGAAAACACCCGACACCCACACACTGAAAACACCCGTCTCCCTCACACTGAGAAACACTCGACATCCACATACTGAAAATACCCGACACCCACACACTGAAAACAACCGACTCCCTCACACTGAGAAACACCCGACACCCAAACACTGAAAACACCCAACTCCCTCACACTGAAAACACCCGACACCAACTCAATAAAACACCCGACACTCACGCAATGAAAACACCCGAAACCCACACACTGAAAACACCCGACTCCCTCACACTGAAAACACCAGACACCCACAAACTGAAAACACCCGACTTCCTCACACTGAAAACACCCGACGCCCACACACTGACAACAAACGACTCCCTCACATTGAGAAACACCCGACAACCACACACTGAAAACACCCGACTCCCTCATACTGAAAACACACGACTCCCTCACACTGAAATCATCCGACACCCACACACTGAAAACACCCGACTCCCTCACACTGAAAGCATCCGACAACCACACACTGAAAACACACGACTCCCTCACACTGAAAGCATCCGACAACCACACACTGAAAACACCCGACTCCCTCATACTGAAAACACACGACTCCCTCACACTGAAAGCATCCGACACCCACACACTGAAAACACCCCTCACCTACACACTGAAAACATCCAACAGACACACACTGAAAATCCCCGACACAATCACACTGAAAACACCCGACACCCACACACTGAAAACACCCGACTCCCTCATACTGAAAACACCCGACTCCCACACACTGAAAACACCCGACTCCCTCATACTGAAAACACCTAACTCCCTCACAATGAAAACACCCGACACCCAAACACTGAAAACACACGACTCCCTCATACTGAAAATACCCGACACACTCAGACTGAAAACACCCGACACCCAATCACTGAAAACACCCGACACCCAATCACTGAAAACACCCGACACCCAAACACTGAAAACACCCGACACACTCACACTGAAAACACCTGACACCCTCACACTGAAAACACCCGACACCCACACACTGAAAACACCCGTCTCCCTCACACTGAGAAACACTCGACATCCACATACTGAAAATACCCGACACCCACACACTGAAAACAACCGACTCCCTCACACTGAGAAACACCCGACACCCAAACACTGAAAACACCCAACTCCCTCACACTGAAAACACCCGACACCAACTCAATAAAACACCCGACACTCACGCAATGAAAACACCCGAAACCCACACACTGAAAACACCCGACTCCCTCTCACTGAAAACACCAGACACCCACAAACTGAAAACACCCGACTTCCTCACACTGAAAACACCCGACGCCCACACACTGACAACAAACGACTCCCTCACATTGAGAAACACCCGACAACCACACACTGAAAACACCCGACTCCCTCATACTGAAAACACACGACTCCCTCACACTGAAAGCATCCGACACCCACACACTGAAAACACCCGACTCCCTCACACTGAAAGCATCCGACAACCACACACTGAAAACACACGACTCCCTCACACTGAAAGCATCCGACAACCACACACTGAAAACACCCGACTCCCTCATACTGAAAACACACGACTCCCTCACACTGAAAGCATCCGACACCCACACACTGAAAACACCCCTCACCTACACACTGATAACACCCAACAGACACACACTGAAAATCCCCGACACAATCACACTGAAAACACCCGACATCCAAACACTGAAAACACCCCACACCCTCACACTGAAAACACCCGACACCCAAACACTGAAAACACCCGACTCCCTCACACTGAAAACACCCGACTCCCTCACAGTGAAAACACCCGACTCCCTCACAGTGAAAACACCCGACACCCACACACTAAAAACACCTGACTCCCTCATACTGAATACACCCGACTCCCTCACACTGAAAGCACCAGACACCCACACACTGAAAATACCCGACACCCTCACACTCAAGTCACCCGTCACCTACACACTGAAAACACTCAACACCCACACACTGAAAAACACCCGAAACCCTCACAGAGAAAAAACCCAACACTCACACACTGAGACACACCCAACACACATGCACTGAAAATACCCGACACCCTCACACTGAGAAACACTCGACACCCACACACTGAAAACACCCGACACCCACACACTGAAAACACCCGACTCCCTCACACTGAGAAACACCCAACTTCCTCACACTGAAAACACCCGACACCCTCACATTGGAAACACTCGACACCCACACACTGAAAACACCCAACTCCTTCACACTGAAAGCACCCAAAATCAACTCAATAAAACACCCGACACCCACGTAATGAAAACAACTGACACCCATCCACTGAGAAACACCCGAAACCCACACAAAGAAAACACCCGACTCCCTCACACTGAGAAATACCCGACACAAACACACTGAAAGCACCCGACTCCCTCATACTGAAAACACCCGACTCGCTTAAATGAAAACACCCGACGCCCACACACTGACAACAAACGACTCCCTCACATTGAGAAACACCCGACAACCACACACTGAAAACACCCGACTCCCTCACACTATAAACACCCGACTCCCTCACACTGAAAACACCCGACTCCCTCACATTGAGAAACACCCGACACCCACACACTGAAAACACCCGACTCCCTCATACTGAAAACACCCGACTCCCACACACTGAAAACACCCGACTCCCTCATACTGAAAACACCTAACTCCCTCACAATGAAAACACCCGACACCCAAACACTGAAAACACACGACTCCCTCATACTGAAAATACCCGACACACTCAGACTGAAAACACCCGACACCCAAACACTGAAAACACCCGACACACTCACACTGAAAACACCCGACACCCACACACTGAAAACACCCGACAACCACAAACTGAAAACACCCGACTCCCTCACAATGAGAAACCCCCGACTTCCTCACACTGAAAACACCCGACACACACACTGAAAACACCCGACACACACACTGAAAACACCCGACACCCTCACACTGAAAACACCCGTCACCTAAACACTGAAAACACTCAACACCCACACACTGAGAAACACACGACACCCTCACAGTGTAAACACCCAACACCCACACACTGAGAAACACCCAACACACACGCACTGTAAATACCCGACATCCTCACACTGAGAAACACCCGACACCCACACACTGAAAACACCCGACAACCACACACTGAAAACACCCAACTCCCTCACACTGAGAAACACCCGACTTCCTCACACTAAAAACACCCGACACACTCAAAATGAAAACACCTGACACCCACACACTGAAAACACCCGACTCCCTCACACTGAAAACACCCGACAAACTCACACTGAAAACACCCGACTCCCTCACACTGAGAAACACCCGACTCACACACTGAAAACACCCGACACCCACACACTGAAAACACCCGACTCCCACACACTGAAAACACCCGACACCCACACACTGAAAACACCCAACTCCCTCACACTGAAAGCACCCAACACCAACTCAATAAAAAACTAGAAACTCAGTCAATGAAAACAACCGACACGCACACACTGAAAACTCCCGACTCCCTCTCACTGAAAACACCCGACACCCACACACTGAAAACACACGACTCCCTCACATTGAGAAACACCTGACACCCACAGACTGAAAACACCCGACTACCTCATATTGAAAACACCCGACTCCCTCAGAGTGAAAACACCCGACACCCACACACTGAGAAACACCCGACACCCTCACAGTGAAAACACCCAACACCCACACACTGAGAAACACCCAACACACACGAACTGAAAATACCCGACACCCTCACACTAAGAAACACTCGACACCCACACACTGAAAACACCCGACACCCACACACTGAAAACACCCGACTCCCTCACACTGAGAAACACCCAACTTCCTCACACTGAGAAACACCCAACACACATGAACTGAAAATACCCGACACCCTCACACTAAGAAACACTCGACACCCACACACTGAAAATACCCGACTCCCACACACTGAAAACACCCGACACCCTCACACTGAAAACACCCGTCACCTACACACTGAAAACACTCAACACCCACACACTGAGAAGCACCCGACACCCTCACAGTGAAAACACCCAACACCCATACACTGAGAAACACCCAACACACACGCACTGAAAATACCCGACACCCTCACACTGAGAAACACTCGACACCCACACACTGAAAACACCCGAGACCCACACACTGAAAACACCCGACTCCCACACACCGAAAACATCCGACACCCTCACACTGAAAACACCCGACACCCAAACAGTTAAAACACCCGACACCCACACACTGAAAACAGCCGACTCCCTCACTCTGAAAGCACCC
Source organism: Carcharodon carcharias (assembly GCF_017639515.1). Lineage (NCBI taxonomy): Eukaryota > Metazoa > Chordata > Chondrichthyes > Lamniformes > Lamnidae > Carcharodon > Carcharodon carcharias. Next base: position 78,293,176 of record NC_054480.1, on the reverse strand, counting down.
GACACCCACACACTGAATACACCCGACACCCACACACTGAAAACATCCGACACCCCACACACTGAGAACACCCGAGACCCTCACACACTGAGAAACACCCGAGACCCTCACATACTGAGAGACACCCAACACCCAAACACACTAAAAACACCCGACACCCATACAAACTGAGCAACAACTGACACCCACAAACACTGAGTAATAACAAACACCAACGGATGCTGAGAAACACCCGACACCCACACAGATTAAGAAACAACTGACACCCACACATGTTCAAAACACATGCTGAGAAACACCCGAAACAGACACAAACTGAGAACACCCAACACTCACACACACTGAGAAACACCCAACACCCACACATGCTGAAAAACACATGACTCCGTCACACTGAGAAACACCCGTCACTGACACTACCTGAGAACAGCAATCACTCACACACACTGAGAAACACCAGACACCCACACACCCTGACAAAAACCTGAGAACCACACACAGAATCAACCGACACTCACACACTGAGAAGCTAATGACACTCATACACCGAGAAACACCCAACACACTCACACTGAGAAACACCTGGCACCCACACACACATAGAGACACCCAACACCCACACACTGAGAAATATCTGACACCCACACACTGAGAAACACCCGATACCCACACATACTGAGAGACACCCAACACCCACACACTGAGAAACAACCAACACCCACACATGCTGAAAAACACATGACTCCCTCACACTGAGAAACACCCGTCACTGACACTACCTGAGAACAGCAATCACTCACACACACTGACAAAAACCTGAGAACCACACACAGAATCAACCGACACTCACACACTGAGAAACAACCGACACTCATACACCGAGAAACACCCAACACACTCACACTGAGAAACACCTGGCACCCACACACACATAGAGACACCCAACACCCACACACTGAGAAATATCTGACACCCACACACTGAGAAACACCCGATACCCACACATACTGAGAGACACCCAACACCCACACACTGAGAAACAACCAACACGCACACATGCTGAAAAACACATGACTCCCTCACACTGAGAAACACCCGTCGCTGACACTACCTGAGAACAGCAATCACTCACACACACTGAGAAACACCAGACACCCACACACCCTGACAAAAACCTGAGAACCACACACAGAATCAACCGACACTCACACACTGAGAAACTAATGACACCGACACACACTGAGAAACAACCGACACTCATACACCGAGAAACACCCAACACACACACACTGAGAAACATCTGGCACCCACACACACATAGAGACACCCAACACCCACACACTGAGAAATATCTGACACCCACACACTGAGAAACACCCGACACCCACACATACTGAGAGACACCCAACACCCACACACTGAGAAACAACCAACACCCACACACTGAGAAACACCTGACAACTACACAGAGAAACAAGCGACACTCACACACTGAGGAACACCGCACACCCATAAACAAAGAAACACCTGACACCCAGACACACTGGCAACACCAAACACTCACACACAATGAGAAACACCCATTATCCACACACAGAGAAACCCCCAAAACCCATACACTGAGAAACACCTGACACTCACACACTGAGAAACACCTGACACCCACACACTGAGAAACACCCAACACACTCACACTGAGAAACACATGACACCCACATACACTGAGAAACACCCAACATCCACACACTGAGAAACAGCCAACATCCACACACTGAGAAACACCTGACAACTACACAGAGAAACAAGCGACACTCACACACTGAGGAACACCGCACACCCATAAACAAAGAAACACCTGACACCCAGACACACTGGCAACACCAAACACTCACACACAATGAGAAACACCCATTATCCACACACAGAGAAACCCCCAAAACCCATACACTGAGAAACACCTGACACTCACACACTGAGAAACACCTGACACCCACACACTGAGAAACACCCAACACACTCACACTGAGAAACACACGACACCCACATACACTGAGAAACACCCAACATCCACACACTGAGAAACAGCCAACATCCACACACTGAGAAACAGCCAACATCCACACATGGACAAACACCCGGCAACCACACACACGGACAAACACCCGACGCAGACACACTGAGAAACACCCAAAACTCAGACACTGAGAATGACCCAACACCCACACACATTGCAAAACACTCACCACCAACACACAGAGACACATACAACAACACACACACAGAAAAACCCAACACACACACACTGAGAAACATCCGAAACCAACACATAGAGAAATACCAGACACCCACAAACACTGAGAACACCCACACCCACAAACACTGAGAACTACCAACACTCACACACACTGAGAACACCCAACACCCAAATACTGAGAAACACCCGACACCCACAAATGCTGAGAAACAGCCGAAAAACACACGCTGAGAAACACCCAACACAGACACAAACTGTGAAACACCCAACACCCATAAACGGAGAAACGCCTGACACCCAGACACACTGGCAACGTCAAACACTCACACACAATGAGAAACACCCAACAACCACACAGAGAAACAATCGAAATTCTCACACTGAGGGACACCCGATACCCACCCACACTGAGAACACCCAACACTCACACACTGAGAAACATCCGAAACCCACACACACTGAGACACAACCGGTACCCACACATGGAGAAACACCAGACACCCACACACAGAGAGAAACACTGAGAACACCCAACACTCACACTGGGAAACACCTGTCACCCACAAACATTGAGAAACACCTGAAACCTACGCACTTAGAAACACCTGACATCCACATACAGTGAGAGAAAACTGACACCCATACACTGGGAAACACCCAACACCCACCCCACATACTGAGAAACACCCAAAACCTACACAAAATGAGAAAAACACGACACCCACACACACTGAGAAACACATGAAACCCACACACTGTGAAACAACCAATACTCACACACATTGAGAAACACGAGACACCCACACACTGAGAAATACCCAACACCCACATGCTGAGAAACACCTGACACCCACACACTGAGAAACACCCAAAACCCACAAACACTGAGAACGCCAAACACCCACATACACTGAGAAAAAACTGACACCCATACACTGAGAACACCCAACATCCAACACCCACATACTGAGAAACACCCAAAACCAACACAAAATGAGAAAAAGTCAACATACACACGCACTGAGAAACACCTGACACCCACACACTGAGAGACACACAACACCCACACTGAGAAACATCCAACATCCACACAATGAGAAACCACCAACACCCACACATTGAGAAATAGCCAACACTCACACACACTGAGAAACACCTGACACCCACACACACTGAGAAACAACCAACACCCACACACTGAGATACACTGACAACCACACACTAAGAAACACCCGACACTCACACACTGAGAAATACCCAACATCCACACATTGCGAAACACCCAACACCAACACACACAGAAATTTACAACAACTGCACACAGAGAAATGCCCAACACACACACACTGAGAAACTCCCAACACCCACACACACTGAGAACACCCAACACTCACACACACTGAGAAACACCTGGCACTCACACACTGAGAAACATCTGTCACCCACACACACTGAGAAACACCCAAAACCCACACATTGAGAAACAGCCAATACCCACACACATTGAGAAACACCCAACACCCATAATCACTGAGGCCACCAAGCACTCACACGCACTGTGAAAAAAATGACACCCATACACTGAGAAAAACCCAACAACCACACACATCGAGAAACACACAACACCCACAAACACTGAGAACACCCAATACCAACAGACATTGTTAAACTCCCAACACTCAACACCCACATGCACTGACACCATACACTGAAAATTACCCAACACTCAGATACTGAGAAACACCTGAAACCCACACACTGAGAAACAGCCGACAACCACAAACAGAGAAACACCCAACACTTACACACGGAGAAACACCTGACACCCACACACTGAGAAACACCCAAAACCCACAAACACTGAGAACGCCAATCACCCACATATACTGAGAAAAAACTGACACCCATACGCTGAGAAACACCCAACATCCAACACCCACAGACTGAGAAACACCCGAAACCACCACAAAATGAGAAAACATCAACATCCCCACGCACTGAGAAACACCTGACACCCACACACTGAGAGACACCCAACACCCACACTGAAAAACATCCAACATCCACACAATGAGAAACCACCAACACCCATACACTGAGAAATAGCCAACACTCTCACACACTGAGAAACTCCCGACTCCCACACACTGAGAAACACCCGACACCCACATACTGAGAAACACCTGACACCTACATACTGAGAAACACCTGACACCCACACACTGAGAAACACCTGACACCCACACACTGAGAATCACCTGACATCCACACAGTAAGAAAAACCCGACACACACACACGGATTATCAACTGACACCCACACGCACTGAGAAACACCCAATACTCACACACTATGAAACAACCGATACCCAAACACTGAGAAACACCCGACACTCACACACTGAGAGACAACTGAAACCCAAACACGCTGACAAACACCCAACACACACACACTGAAAATCACCTGACACTCACACACTGAGAGACAACTGAAACCCAAACACACTGAGAAACACCCACACACTGAGAAACACCTGACACCCACATGTTGAGAAACAACCATCACCTACTCATACTGAGAAACAACCAACACACACAGAATGAGAAACACCCGAAAACACATACACACACACTGAGAACACACAGCACTCACGCACTGAGAAACATCTGACATCTACACACTGAGAAACACCCGGCACACACACAAAATGAGAACAGCCGACACTCACAAACACTGAGAAGTACCCGACATTCACACACTGAGAAACAGCCAACACCCACATACTAAGAAACAACTGACACCGACAGATGGAGAGACGCCCAAAACACACAATGAGGAACACCCAACACCCCATCATTGAGAAACACCCAACACCTGCACAATGAAAAACAACCATCTCCGACTCACACTGAGAAACACCCGACACACACAGACTGAGAAAAGCCTGAAACACGCACATACACATACTGAGAACACTCAATACTCACACACACTGAGAAACGCCCGACACACACACTAAGAGACACCCAAAACCCAAACACACTGACAAACACCCAACACCCACACGCTGAGAAACACCCGACTCACGCATACTGAGAAAGATCCGACACCCACATGCTGAAAAACATCTATCACCCACTCATACTGAGAAACAACCATACACACAGAATGAGAAACATCCGAAACACATACACACACACTGAGAACACCCAACACTCACACGCACTGAGAAACACCTAACACACACACAAAATTAGAACAACCAACAGTCACAGACACTGAGAAGTACCTGATACCCACACACTGAGAAACAACCAACATCCACACATGGAGAGACACCCAAAACCTAACACAAGCTGAGGAACACCCAAAACCCAATCACTGAGAAACACCCGACACCTGCGCATTGAGAAACAACCATCACCCACTCACACTGAGAAACACCCGACACACACAAACTGAGAAACTCACGAAACACAAACATACACACACTGAGAACACTCAGTACTCACACACACTGAGAAACACCCGACAAGCACACAAAATGAAAACAGCCAACGCTCACAGGCACTGAGAAATACATGACACCCACACACTGAGAAATACCCGTCACCCACAAACAGAGAGAAACACGCAACACCCACACACTGAGAAAAACTAGACGCCCACACAAACTCAGAAACAACTGACAACCCACACACTCAGAAAAAAATGAAACCCACACACTGAGAAACACCCGAAACCCACTCACTCAGAATCACCTGACAACCACACACTGAGAAAGACCCAGCAACTACACACAGAGAAACACTCGACATTCCCACACTGAGAAACACCTGACACCCACACGCACTGAGAAACTAGCAGCTCTGTCCTTCAGGTACTCGGCCAGCTCAGTCAGTAGTGGTGCTACTGAGCCACTCTTGGTGATGGACATTGAAGTCCACCAACCAGAGAACATTCTGCACCCTTGCCAACCTCAAGTGCTTCCTCCAAGTGGTGTTCAACATGGAGGAGCACTGATTCACCAGCTGAGGGAGGGCAGTATGTGGTAATCAGCAGGAGGTTTCCTTGCCCATGTTTGACCGAATGCCAGGTCCAGAGTCAATGTTGAGGACTCCCTGGGCAATTCCCTCCCAACTGTATACCACTGTGCTGCCACCTGTGCTGGGCCTGTCCTGCCAGTTGGACCGGACATACCCAGGAATGGTGATGGCGGTTTCTGGGACATTATCTGTAAGGTATGATTCTGTGAGGATGACTCTGTCAGGCTGTTGCTTGACTTGTCTGTGAGACAGCTCTCCCAATTTTGGCACTAGCCCCAGATGATAGTAAGGAGGACTTTGCAGGTTTGACAGGGCTGAGATTGCCGTTGTCATTTCCGGTGCATGGGTCGAAGTCGGGTGGTCCGTCCGGTTTCATTCCTTTTTTGTGATTTGCTTGTTACAACTGAGGGGCTTCTTAGGCCATTTCAGAAGGCATCTAAGAGTCAACCACATTGCTGTGGGTCTGGAGTCACATGTAGGCCAGACCAGGTAAGGATGACAGGCTTCCTTCCCTAAACAACATTAGTGAATCAATGGGTTTTTTCAACAATCGACAATGGTTCCATGGTAATCCCTTGGCCCAGCCAGCAATGCAGCTCTCTCTCCCTCTGACCCTCTCTCTCTCTCACACAGAACAAGCGAATTGAACAATTTGAGAATTCAACATACCAGAAACCTACCAATGACCCAAGATCTCATAACTGCAACAGCTTCTACATCTGACTGCACCCAGGAAACCAATTCACCCAAATCGGCTATGTCATTTAAAATCTACACTTCAGGGACAAACAAAGGACAATTGATCATATATTCTTTTAGCTTTTTTCTTATTGGACTCAAACTTTCCTTATTTCTGATACGTGTGTGTGTGTGTGTGTGTGTGTGTGTGTGTGTGTGAGATGTCATGTTTTTATTATTTTTCTCAGATTTAGTGGTTAATAAATTTGCTTTTTCTTTGACTCAATGAAACCTTGTTTAATTGGCTCCTTATTAAATCGCAAATACATTTGGATATGGAAAAGTCATTTTCTGGTGGGAAAGAAATGTAAGTGTTTGTTGTGACTAACCAAGGAGGCTGAATAGAAGGGGGCCAGTTCACCCCTTCTCAGTGTCATAACAGATATTTTATTATGTTAAAGGTGCTATAAAAATATAAGTTATTATTGTTTTTGTTATAATATTTTGTTCTTGCATCCTACAGGTCCATAACAACTAGAAGACATGGGGACTGTAGAGAACATGAGGATTCTAGCCGGCACAGGGACTGTAGAGGGCACAGAGACTGTAGAAGGAATAGGTATTGTACAGGGCGGGGACTGTGGAGAGCACAGAGACTGTAAAGGGTATGGAGATTGTAGAGGGCACAGGGATTGTAGAGGGCACAGGGGCTGTAGAGGGCATGGGGATTGTAGAGGGCACGGGGCTGTAGAGGGTATGGGGACTGTAGAGGGCACAGGGACTGTAGAAGGAATGGGTACTGTACAGGGCAGAGACTGTGGAGAGTACAGGGACAGTAGAGAGTATGGAGACTGTAGAGGGCACAGGTATTTTAGAGGGCACAGGGACTGTAGAGGGCATGGGGATTGTAGAGGACACAGGGGCTGTAGAGGGTATGGAGACTGTAGAGGGCACGGAGGCTGTAGAGGGTATGGAGACTGTAGAGGGCATGGGGACTGTAAAAGGTATGGAGACTGTAGAGGGCATGGGGACTGTAAAAAGTATGCAGACTGTAGAGGGCACAGGGACTGTAGAGGGCACAGGGACTGTAGAGGGCATGGGGACTGTAGAGGGTATCGGTACTGTAGAGGGCACAGGGACTGTAGAGGGTATCGGTACTGTAGAGGGCACAGGGACTGTAGAGGGTATTGGTACTGTAGAGGGCACGGGGACTGTAGAGGGTATCGGTACTGTAGAGGGCACGGGAATTGGACAGGGTATGTGGACTGGACAGGGTATGGGGACTGTAGGGGTCAGGGCATGGAGCTAGCAGAGGGCATGGAGGCTGCAGATGACACAAGGACTGCAGAGGAGACTTTGTGCTGTTGTAGGGGCAAGGGGAGGAGGCAGCTTGCACTGTGACCATGAAAATCACTCCTTTGACAGAGTTCATTTTAGACACATCGTCTCTTTGTCACATTTAATTCATATTCATGACACAAATGCAGCAACCTCTTGACACTCCACTGATTGTCAATGTTGAGGTTGATGGTGAGCTCCTGCCAGGCTAAAGATGGAGCAGCATAAAACAACACAAACCTAGGTTATTTATACACTAATAATGCCATGAGCATTAAATTCACTGTTATTTAGGTTATTTGTCAGATGCCCAGGATGTTGGGATTGGGGCATCCATGGAGCTCAGGAATTCCCCTTCAATAGGGGACCTGGTTGAAGAGGTTCCAGACAATTCTCCTGCCTCTCCCTTCCCTATCCTCTCACCCACTTGCTTCTATCCCCTCTTTCTGTCACCTGATTTTCCTCTCATCCCCTCTTCCTCCCATCCCTTCTCCTCTTCCCTTCTATGTTTTTTCCCATCTCCTCTTCCTCCCATCCCCTCTAACCCTCTCTCTCCCTCAAGATTTTCTCTCCCTCCCCTTTGCTTCTTCCTCTTCCTCACCCTTTCCTTTCTCTACCACACTGTCTCCCTTCCACAACTCAAATCCTCTTCCTCCCTGTTTCCCTCTCATTTTGCTGTCACCTTCCTCATCTCCTTCCCGCCTCCTGGTCAGCCCTAGCTCTTCCTCTTCTTTTACCACCACCCTCCCCACCTTTCTTCCCCAATTGTCTCCCCTCACCTTTCTCTCCCTCCCCTTTCCCTCATCTTGACCTGCCCTGTTACTGTGGCATTTAGCAACACTTACCTAGGACAATTAGTTACCTTGTTCCTGGCTCCTTTTTACTCTGTTTCCATACTTTAGTCTTTTCCTTGTTAATAACTGGTGATCTGTGTAGTAATTATGGTTTTATTTAATGTGTAATGTACCATTAAGAATAACACTTGTTAGGAGAGATCACATTATTTGTAATAACCAATAGAAGAGTAGTGCAGGCTACCTCCACAGTGAGTGTGAGATAGAGTTGGAGTTGAAAGCACACATGTAGTTGTTGCTGAGCATATTGTATATGCTTCCACCCAAGAAGTGTTTGCAGATCAACTCTATCACTAATAGTACAACTTGGCCACCGTACAAAAACTTGCAATGAGGATAAAACAGGATTGGACAGAAGAAATCAGGTTAGAAAGAAATCGGCACTGTGCCTCACACAGTGGTTGTAAGTGACAAGCTCCATTAGAATTGAAGAAGTTATCCTCTCTCAAAAAGCCACAATTTGGGAGAATTGACACTTTTGAACCAGCCACAGGCAATTGGTCTCAATACATAGAATGCCTCACATTCTTTTTTCAAGCGAACAAGAATACAGGGGAAGAGAAGAGGCAAACTCTTAGTACTTGTCAGAGAAGAACCTATGGTTTGACAGCACCCAGTGCCCAGATTTGAAAAACTTTGATGAATTGGTGGACCTCATAAAGGGTCACTTTCAACCCAAGCCCTCAGCCATGGTGCAAATGTTCGGGTTTAATTCGTGAAATAGAGCCCCGGGTGACACAATTGCATGCTACGTGGCAAATTTGAAGCAGATAATGGAACATTGTTAGCTCAGTAAGACTCTGAATGACATGCTCAGAGATCATTTAGTGTATGATATGAAAGACGACACTATTCAGAAAAGATTATGGTCTGAAGTGAATCTAGATTTCGGGAAGGCACTAGAAATAGAAACCTCAGCTGAAAGTGGCGAGACTCTGTCGAGAAACAGGAAACAGCCCCCGCGAGCTAAAGAATAAAGAAAAATAACTTAGCAGCGAAATCAAAGAATAATTTTAATAGAGGTAGAAACAATTAGTCTTTTAGCGATTAGCAGCTTAAAAAAATTGAATGCTACTGTTGTCACAGAAATGGACATATAATGAGGTAATGCAAGGAAAGATTCAAGCAGGCTTGTAAACAAAAGAAGAAGCTTAATGAAATCTACAATGGAGAAGAGTCTGAAACAATAAGTTCAGACATTTACTCATTGTTTAATGTGAAAGTTGGAAAGACAGAACCAATATTCGTCACAGTGAAAGTAAATGGCAAATGTGTTAAAATGGAAATAGACATGGGAGCTACTCCTACTGTAATTGGAGAAGATACCTTCAGATAGTTGAATAATGGTAAACATCAATTAAGATTGAAATGAACAGCGGCCAAGCTAAAAATTTATACAGGTGAAGACATTCAGGTCAAAGGCATAAACTGAGTAACTGTCCATTATGGAAGGCAATCAGCAAAGCTACCAGTGTTGGTGTTAAGAGGTAGAGGACCAAGCCTTCTAGGATGAAATTGGCTAAGGGAAATCAACCTGGATTGGCCACTGAGATTCCAGAAGGAAGCTGGAAGAGTTCCTGTTCTGAAAAAGGAGTGTGTAAGGACTGAACAACCTGAAGAAATGCAGGCTGCTTTAAACCAAACCCTGGAAGAACAGCAGAAGAATGTCAAAGAGATCCTGCTTGATGACAGAGTTTGAGACGAGGTGAGCAACCTCCAAAGGGAAAAGGAAAAGCCGTTGAAAGACCTTCACACATGGCAAGATTCCCTCGGGTCAAAGTTTGTACCTCTGGAAAAGTATGAAGAGAAACAGAAAGTATTCAACACCTCTCTGAACAAACTGAAGAATGGGTTGGCAGAGAAGACACAACAATGTTCAATTTTCCAGGAGGCAGCAAACAAATATAAAAAAGAGATGGAAGAGCTGAAGAATCAGCTAAATGAAGCCAAAGAGGCTGTGGAAGCAAAAGTCGCAGAATTTTCCAAGAAGCAGACAGATGATGAAATTTTGGGAAACTCAGCCACTGAGCTCAGACAAGCTGAGCTTGTATCTGAGAGAAGTCTGAAGTCAAAAAGTAGGCCCAGATTAAAGTCTGCACTAGAAAGGAGAGGCATGTAGAAAGAAGATACAGAAATACTAAAAGGGCCTTAATTCTAGCAGCATACCAATACACTTTTGTACTTAGGCCTGGCAATCAAATCGCAAACGTTGATGCCCTTAGTCGTTTGCCTTTACAAGAAAATGATGAGCACGTCCCAGTTCCACAGGAACTTGTTTTACTGTTAAATTCCTTAGATTCCTCACCAGTTTGTGTTCAACAGATCAGAGACTGGACAAGTCGGGACCCAGGCCTATCTTAACTACGAGAACAAGAGTTGCATGGTTGGTCACAGGAACCTGTATCTGATGAAATGAAACTGTGCTTCAACAGAAGACATGAAATAACCAGCTGGGGTGACATCTTATTATGGGGAGCATGAGTGATAGTTCCTCCAAAGGGAAGGGGGTCATTTTTAATTGAGCTAAACAGTGACCATCCAGGAATTTCACGAATGAAGACCATAGCTCCCAGTTATTTATGGTGGCCTGGGATAGATGATGAAATAGAAAGTTTAGTAAAGCACTGTGTGCAATGGCGACAACTGCAAAAGTTGCCAGCGACAGCTCCGTTACATCCATGGGAGTGGCCAAGTAGACCCTGGGTGCGGTTACACATTGACTACGTTGGACCTTTCCTGGGAACAATGTTTCTGCTCATTGTCAATGCCTATTCAAAATGGTTGGACCTATATGAGGTGAAGTCACCAACGTCAGGCACTACAATTGAGAAACTGCGTCAGAGTTTTGTCATTCACGGACTACCAGAAGTAGTCGTTTCCGATAATGGCACGACACTTAACGAGTGCTGAGTTTCAATGGTTTATCAGCCTCAACGGTATCACTCATGTGAAACTGCACCGTACCACCCTTCCTCGAACGGATTGGCCGAAAGGGTGGTTCAAACAGTCAAGACAGGCATGAAAAAGTTAATTGTTAATTCATTGGCAACCAAGCTAGCACACTTTCATTTCATTACAGGATTACCCTTTACACAACAACAGGTGTCACACCTGCTGAGTTATTGTTGAAACACTGTCTCAGGATGAAAGTGAGCTTAATAATGTCAAATTTAGAGGGGGAGGTGGAAAGGAGTCAGGGAAGCCAGAAAACTAGACATGACTGGCATAGTCACGAGAGGAAATTTACCGTGGGAGAGCCAGTATATGTTAAAAACTGGTTACCAGGTGAAAGAAGTGTGGTGACTGGACCTCTATCTTACCACATGGAGGTGGAAGGCTGGATCATCCATAAACATGTGGACTATTTAAGGAAGAGAGAGACAAATCATCGCCATATGTCTCCGCCAGTGATAATGACCATTTCCTGTTTTCTGTTTCCGTTGAGGATTCTCAACCCAGGACTGACATGTCTGATATTCCTGTAAGAGTTGAGGATACAGAACTGCAAATGCTCACTGAAGCACCTGATGTTCTGGCAACTTCAGAAAAGGAGGTTCCTGACGAAGAATCTGAAGTTGTGGAGTGTGACATTCCACATGTCCCAGGAAACTACCTGAAAGACTGAACTTGTAAATTCCTTAACCAGTGTACATAGTATGCTGTCTTGAAAAATATGATAATACTTGTGAATATAATATGTATAGCCGAGTTAAAGGGAGAGGAATGTAGTAATTATGGTTTTATTTAGTGTGTAATGTAGCTTTAAGAATTATACTTGTTAGGGGAGTTCACATGATCTTTAGTATCCAACAGAAGAGTAGCGCGGGCTATCTCCGCAGTCAGTGTAGAGTTAGAGTTGGAGTTGAAAGCACACATGTAGTTGCTAATGAGTATATTTTAAATAAACTTAAAGCTTCCACCTTAAAAGTGTCAGTGGATCGACTCGATCATTAACAGTACAACTTGGCCACCCTACAACAATTTGCTTTTCTTCTTCTGCTTCTTCATTCCTCCTGCAGGCCATCCTCCTTTCTAGGATATTTTCTATTTATATATTTGCTTCAACCATGTCTCCCTTTCCTACTTGCTCGTTGTAATCGCTTTTACTTTCCCTGCCTCCTTCCTTCCCAGTTAAAATTCCTCTCCTCTTCCCTATTTATCAATTTTTCCAGTCAGTCGTTCTGGTATAACCCATCCTTGTAGAATGGTTTCCATTTTTTGTGACATCACCCTTAAGCTCTATAATCTGGTTATTTTTTTCTTTTCTCCCACATAGCTCAGGGAGGAATCTAGGCATGACACCATTGAAGCCCTGTTCCTAAACTTGCTTACTAATCTCCTAAATGCTGGTTCTAGGACTTCAGGCCCTTTCTTCCCTACATTGTTGACCCCATGTGGACCATAATGATTGGCTAATCTCCTTCCTTTTGAATAATCTTTTCCAGTTCTTCCAAAACGTTTCTTATCCTTATGCCTGGGAGGCACCAAAACATTTGGGCCTCTACGTTTAGACTGTTAAAGATAATGTCTGTCCCTCCAACTACTGAGACTCCTTTTAATTACCAGGATATCGGCTTTATTGGCAAAGCTGCTTAACCATTCCTTGTTCCCTTTGAAAAGGTGGTGTCTGGCTCTTCTTGAACCGCTGCAGTCCATGTGGTGAAGGTGCTTGCACAGTGTTGTTACGTAGAGAGTTCCAGGATTTTGATCCAACGTCAGTGAAGGAATATCGATATATTTCCAAGTCAGGTAGTGTTTGACTTGGAGGACAATTCAGGTGCTGGTGTTCCCATGTAGCTGCTGCCCTCATCTTTCTAGGCATTAGAGTTTGCAGAATTGGGAGGTGCTGTCGACAGATAAGTTGCCACAGTGCATCTTGTAGATAATATTCTAGAAAAGAGAAGTTTGAGGGGTAACCTAATAGATATCTTCAAAATTATGAAAGGTATGAGAGGGTAGACATAGAGAAGATATTTTCACTTGTGTGCGGGACCAAGCCTAGGGGTCATAAACACTAAAATAGTCACTAATAAATCCAATAGGAAAAGTTTCTTTGCTCAGGGGCTGTTTGGAATGTGGAACCTGAGAACCCCAGGAGTAGTTGAGGCAAATAGAATAGATGCCTTTAATGAGAAGCTGGATAAAAACATGAAGCAGCAGGGACAACAAGGATATGGCGATAGCAGAAATGAAGTAAACCAGGAAGAATCTTCTGTAGAACATAAACACTGGTACAGGGCAGTTGTGTCAAATGGCCTATTTCTGTTGTGTAAATTCTATACTATATACTCTGTCTTCAGTGATATCAACTCACTTTATGGTTGAACAGTGTTCTTGTTTATGGGAATGACCAGCAATGCTGAACTTTAGGAAAGATATTGCTTAGGAGCCAAAAAAGAAAAACGACACCTAAGCTGGGAATCCCCTGATACTGAGGGGGAAATATTAACTGGTCAGGTTGGGCAGAGATTGAGGAGATGAACACAACAGAAAAATGCAGCCATGCCAGGAAATTGGCAAGATTCAACTCTGACTTCTGCATTTAACTTGAGCACATTTGTGAATGTGTGGGAAACCCATGTGGGATAGGGGAGCTGCTACTAACAAATGCTACAAGCTAGTTGACTGCATCTTTAACTGTGGGTTCTGTCTCTGCCAATGCATGGGTTTCTGTGGGCTTTCTGGAAAACGCCAGGTTGAAGAAAGTGAGAGCACAGCGGCATTAAGAGGGTTGAGCAATTGACAGGCTGGAAAGCATTTAAATACAGAAATATGGCAGCTGCTGTTTTTCTCTTGAGTCTCCCTGAGGATTGAGACCTCTTGAGGATTGAGTTTTCCTGAGGATTGAGTGACCCTGAGGATTGAGTCTTCCTGAGGATTGAGTCTCTCTGAGGATTGAGCCTCCTTGAGGATTAAGTCTCCCTGAGGATTGAGACTCCCTGAGGATTGAAACTCCCTGAGGATTGAGTCTCCCTGAGGATTGAGACTTCCTGAGGATTGAGACTCCTTGAGGGTTGAGATTTCCTGAGGATTGAGTCTCCCTGAGGGTTGAGTTTTCCTGAGAATATTTACTATTCTTATAAAGTGATGTGCATTGTAAAATTTATTGTGTGAACAATTTAATTTAAACTTACTTGCATTGATGATAACTATCGTGAATTACTTGGTGTTTTTTCATTATGGTCGATAGCTTAGAAACATCACAGATGAAGTTTTTATTGAAATAACACTTAAATATTTCTATTCTCTTCTGTTCTTTCTTTGATTTAGAAATTAATTTGCTATTCATCTCACTATAAAACAAATACTCAGGTGTTATATTTGTGGCTTTGTGATGCTGAGATACTCATCAGTGGACAAGTGTCATGTGATGAAGCATCTGAGGTGTAGCACCACGTGATCGAATGCCCCATAATCAGATGTCACAGAATCACATCTCCGCAAGCATGTCAAAGTTGGCACATGGGGAAGCAATCCCTGAATGTTGCATGGGTTTACCAGTGGATTCCAATGCTCTATCCCCATTTTATGACTGTTCCCTATGCAGAAATTTGCCTTAAGATGTGAATGCTTTGTGCCTGTGCTGGGTTTGAAACTTATGGATGGAAAGTCTCTAAAAGTGGAAACAGAGACACATACCTGTTGGCACAGGTTTGAAATCCAATTTAATGTAAACCATAATGCAATAATCCAGCATTATCTGTAATTTTCACTTTAAAAGCAAAGTGAGTTAAGAAAACATTTGTTTTGTTGATGATGTACTTCTGCTTAGTAGCGAGATGACATTTCCATGCTGGCATCACTGAGAGGGAAGATGCTTCTGGGTCTTGTCTAGTTCTTCTATAGTTTAGTTTCAATTAAACACGGGCTGAATTTGCAGCTTCAGAGTGTTAGTGGCAGCAAATATCAGTGAATAGCCCATACCAAGGTCCAACTCTAAGCTCCGATTATCTGCATTTCCAGTAATGGCTGCGGAGCTGTTTCCCACTGACCGGAATTCTCTGGCCCTGTTGGCATCTGGCATCAAGGTGGGTGGGGGCATAACAATATGGCAAGAAAACCAAAAATCGGTTTCACACCGGTGTGAAATCACAGCGGGATCATCCGATGGTGTCCACCATGGCGGAATGTGATTCCCACTGGAGGCCGGCATGAAACCAATTTGCTAATGGGATGCAAAGTACAGCCTAACCAGAATCATAACCCCCTTGCCAGATTTACCGTTACACTGGTGGGAAAACACACCAGCCCAGAATACGTCTGGACAAGCGTGATGTGCAGAATACAGGACTTACCGTTACTTCAAGGGGGCATCACTGTGTATATGGGTGACATCTTGATCTATGGCACAAGTGAAGAGGTGCATGGCAGGAGACTGTTTCAGGCATCGCAGACCCTTGATGTCACTGGCCGAAGTTCAATAAAGAGAAATGCTTGATTCGACAAATATGGCTACATCTCCTTGGACACCATATCGACAAGCATGTCATACGCCCAGGCCCTCAGAAGGTCCAGGCCATCATAGAGATGAAGCCTCCAGAGAATATCTCGGAGCTGCACAGGATCCTAGGCATGATACATTGCCTTGGCAGACTCTTGCTCAATATTTCTGATGTCACAAGACCCTTGACTGCACTGTTGAGGAGTGATGCATTCTGAAACTGGATGCCAATGCAAGAGCAAGCCTTTGTGAAGGTAAAAGGCCTGATTGCAAAGGCTCCTGTGTTAGCCTTCTATGACAGTACAAAGCTTACTGTTGTCGGTGCTGATGCAAGCAACTCCTGCTTCGGTGGAGTCCTACTGCAGAAACACAATGTAGAGTTGAAACCTGCCTCTTATTGATCCAGAACCCTGACAGGTACTGAAATGTGGTATGCACAAAGTGAGGAGTGCTTAGCAGCTGCTTGGGCTTGTGTGAATTTTTCTAAGTATGTGTATTGCCCAGATACATTCACATTCCACACAGATCATACGCCTCTCATCCCTTTGATTAACAGCAGTGACAGAGTATGTGTACTGTTGCATTGCCAGTGGCTTCTAATACAGATGATGAGATTCTACCCACAAGCAGAATACGTGACTGGGAAGATACTTGTTGCTAAAAGCAAAAAACTGCGGATGCTGGAAATCCAAAACAAAAATACCTGGAAAAACCAGCAGGTCTGACAGCATCTTTGGAGAGGAATATAGTTAACGTTTTGAGTCCGTATGACTCTTCAACAGAACTAAGGAAAAATAGAAGAGTGGTGAAATATAAGCTGGTTTAAGGGGGGGGTGGGACAAGTAGAGCTGGATAGAGGGCCAGTGATAGGTGGAGATTGCCAAAAGATGTCATAGACAAAAGGACAAAGAGGTTTTGACGGTGGTGATATTAGCTAAGAAATGTGCTAATAGCTGACATTAAGGGTAGAAAGCAGGACGAGCAAGGTACAGATAGCCCTAGTGGGGGTGGGTTGGGGAGAAGGGGTCGAAATAGGCTAAAAGTAGAGATAAAACAATGGATGGAAATACATCTAAAAATAATGGAAATAGGTGGGAAAAGAAAAATCTATATAAATTATTGGAAAAAACGGGGATCGGAAAGGGGGTGGGGATGGAGGAGAGAGTTCATGATCTAAAGTTGTTGAGCTCAATATTCAGTCCGGAAGGCTGTACAGTGCCTAGTCAGAAGATGAGGTTCTGTTCCTCCAGTTTGGGTTGTGCTTCACTAGAACATTGCAGCAGGCCAAGGACGGACATGTGGGCACGTCAGACACGCTGTCAAGACATCCTTTATCTGCTGTCCAACTTGATGTGGGTGACTTGAACAAGGAGATTGACATGTATGAGGACATAGCACATTCTGCACAACCAATGTCAAAAACTAAACTAGAATTAGTGAATCAGCTGACAAGAAAGGACTCTGACCTGCAGACTGTGATCCGCTATGTCAGGTCTGGATGACCAAGATATGCAGCTACAGTTCCAGAGAATGTGAAGGCTTACTTTACCCAGAAAGACTGCCTCTCAGAATCAAGAGGACTTTTGCTGCATGGCAACCGAATAACCATCCCAAGGAGTTTATATAATGAGATTTTGGAACGGTTGCACGAAGGTCACCAAGGCATCATTAAGCGTCGTGGTACAGCTAAAGTGAGTGTGTGGTGGCCTGGTATCAGGAAAGAATTAGAAACTAGGGCAGGGACAAATACAGTTTATCAAATAGCCAAGCCCGCCCAACAGAGGAGACACTGATGAACACACCACTGTCAAAAAGACCTTGGAAGAGAGTGGGAGCTGATATATGTGAACTGCAGAAGCGATATTATCTAATTGTCATTGATACTTCTTCAGATACCTGGAAATTGCTTACTTACCAAACATGGCCAGTGACACTGTGATATCCAATATCCTCACTCATTGGGGGTGTTCAAACGAACTTGTCACCAGCAATGGGCCCTAGTTCACAGGCAAGGGGTTTGCTGAGTTTTCCAGAGTGTGCGGCTTTCAACATTTAAGACCAGTCCCTACTATCCACAGGCTAATGGGGAAGCGGAACAAGCTGTTCAGACTGCCAAGAAGATTCTGTGTCAGGATGACCCATTTCTAGCCCTGCTGAGCTACAGAGCGACTCCATTGCAAGCAACCAGACTTAGCCCAGCACAGCTCATGCTTGGCAGACAGCTCAGAACTAACGTCCCACATTAGAGGGAAACCTATTGGCTAAATGGCCTGACTTCAAGTCAGTCCGGAAAGCTGATGACTCAGCTAAAGCATGCGACAGACATAGAAACATGGAAAATTGAAACAGGAGTAGGTCATTCGACCCTTCGAGCCTGCTCCACCATTCAATATGATCATGGCTGATCCTCTATCACAACACTGCACTCCCGCTCTCTTCCCATATCTCATGATGCCTTTACAGTCAAGAAATCTATCCATTTCCTTCTTAAATATATTCAGTAACTTGGCCTCCACAGCTTCTGTGGTAGAGGATTCCACAGGTTCATCACCCTCAGAATGAAGATGTGTCGACTCCTCTCAGTCTTAAATGGCCTACCCCATATCCTGAGACCGTGACCCCTTGATCTAGACACCCCCAGACAGAGGAAATATCATCCCTACATCCAGTCTGTCCATCCATGTCAGAATTTTATATGTTTCAATGAGATCTCCTCCCATTCTTCTAAACTCCAATGAATCCAGGCCTAGTCAACCCAATCTCTCCTCATTACAACAATTCTGCCATCCCAGGAATCAGTCTGGTGAACCTTCGCTGCACTCCCTCTATGGCAAGTATATCCTTTCTTAGGTAAGGAGACCAAAACTGTACACATTACTCTAGGTGTGGTTTCACCAAAGCCCGGTATAAGCTGCAGTAAGGTACCCTTGCTCCTGTACTCAAGTCCTCTCGCAATGAAGGCCAACATACAATTTGCCTTCTTAACTGCTTGTTGCACCTGCATGCTTGCTTTCAGTGATTAATTTACAAGGACACCCAGGTCCCTTTTTGCATCAACATTTCTCAATCTATCGCCGTTTAAACAATACTTTGCCATTCTCTTTTTCTTACTGAAGTAGATAACTTCACACTTATCCACATTGTACTGCACCTACTATGCATTTGCCCACTCACTCAACCTGTCTAAATCACCTTGAAGCCAAGACTTAACACCCTCCTCATCACTCACATTCCCACCTAGTTTCATTTCATCAGCAAACTTGGAAATATTACATTTGGTTCCCTCATCCAAATAATTGATATATATTGTGAATAGCTGGGGCCCAAGCACTGATCCCTGCGGTGCCCCACTAGTCACCCCCTGCCACTCTGAAAAACACCATTTATTCCTATTCGTTGTTTCCCGTCTGCTAACCAATTCACAATCCATGCCAATATATTATCCCCAACCCCATGTGCTTTAATTTTACATACTAACCTCTTCTGTGGAACTTTGTTAAAAGCTTCCTGAAAATCCAAATACACCACATCCACTGGTTCTCCCTTATCTATTCTGCTAGTTACATCCTCAAAAAACTCCAGTAGGTTTGTCAAAAATGATCCCCTTTCATAAATCCATGTTGATTTTGTCTAATCCATTTGATATTTTCTATGTTTCCTATTATCACATGCTTTATAATAGACTCTAGCATTTCCCCTACCACTGAGGTTAGGCTAACTTGTCTGTAATTCCCCACTTTTTCCCTCTTTCCTTTTGTAAATAATGGGATTACATTTGCCACCCTCCAACCTGTCAGGACTGTTCCAGAATCTATAGAATTTTGGAAGATGACAACCAACGCACACATTACAAGCCACATTAAGGCCGCTATTTCCATGGCCACCTTCTTTACTGCCCTGGAATGTAGATTATCGAACCCTGGGGATTTATCGCTTTTAGCCCCATTAATTTCTCCAGCACAGTTTTTTTAGTAATACTAATTTCCTTCAATTCCTCCTTCTCACTAGACCCTTGGCTCCCTAGTGTTTCTGGGAAGTTATTTGTGTCTCCCTCTGTGAAGACAGAACTAAAGTAGTTGTTTAATTGCTCTGCCATTTCTTTGCTCCCTATTATAAATTCTCCTGTTTCAGACTGTCTTACATACTTGTAGAAGCTTTTACAGTCCTCTTTTGTGTTCCTTGCAAGTTTACTCTCATACTCTATGAGCAGTAATTTTCATTAAGCAGGTGGGTGTGCTCAAGCGTAAAATAGCGTGTGATGACTTCGGGTGAACATCCCAGTGTCATCACACATTCCTGCGATACTTTGTTTGGTAGGTGCGCGCTGGAGTCAGAGCTGCACCATCGATTACGAGACAAGTTAAGGCAATTAAGCTGTATTTCATGCTGGCTATGTGATTTCGTGCTCATCGCACAGGCAAAACAGGCAGGTAGGCAGCCGACAATTTCAAAAACCTCATCCAAGGGCTGGATGTTAAGGGTCAGCAGCATTGCCAGTGTGAGTAGTGAGGAGTTTAGGAGATAGTTTGTTGTTGGTGGCTTATCGGTACTTGGCAGCTTCATCTCTGTTCAGGGCTTCATTGTTATCATTTCCAGGCTTCTTTCAAGGGCTTACTGGTGCCAAGGCCCCCGGAGGATTCAGACCATGTGGACCTTAACAGTTTTCAGACAGCCTTCTGTTACCCTGGTAATGGGGATTGTGATCTCTGCTGGAGATACCTCCTCTGAGGAGGAAGAGAGGGGCAGAAGAGAGAGGAGGCCAGGTGTCTCTATGCAGCTTCCAGGGGAGGACCTGTGGGAGGAGGGGCACAGGTACAAGGGGCTCAGTGGCAGCAGGTAGGCCAAGGTGGAAAGGGCCACTATCCTGCTGCCAAGGTGTACAGGCAGCGATGCAGGTACCTCAATATGTCTGAGGTGCAGTGCCTAAGGAGGCTCTGCCTCTCAAGGGAGACAGTGACCTCTATCTGTCAGATGATTGGGCCTGAGGTCAGCTGTGTGGATGGGTAGACAGTGGCCCTCAATTTCTATGCCTCCAGCTCCTTCCAGGGATCAGTGGGGGATCCGTGTGGAGTTTCCCAATCAGCTGTCTACAGTTGCATCAAGCTGGTGACAGAAGATATGTTCAGGCGGGTGCTGACCTTTATTCTTTACCAAATGGATGAGGCCAGCCGGGCTGAGTGAGCCAGAGGCTTTGCAGCGACTGCTGGGTTCTCCCATGTCCAGGGTGCCATCGACTGCACACATGTGACCACCAAGGTACTGGCGGGTCAGCCAGGTGCCTTTGACAACAGGAAGGGATTCCACTCGATGAATGTGCAGGTAGAGTATGATCACAAGATGCAGATCCTGGCAGTCTGTTCAAGGTACATTGGTAGCTCCCATGATGCGTATATCCTCAGAGACTTCCAGGTGCCGAGGCTATTCAGTGCTCCAGCTTGACTGGATGGATGACAGGGTGCCTGGGTGACAAGGGCTATCCCTTGAAGAAGTGGCAATGTTACAATAGGAGCCACGCCTCCACTAGGGCAGTGATAGAGAGGACCATCAGTCTTCTTAAGATGCGCTTCCGATGCCTGGACCATTCAGTGGGTGCACTACAATACTCCCCAGAGCAGGTGTCACTGATGGTGGTCACATACTGTGCTCTCCACAATCTGGCACTGGCAAGATAATCTTGATGCAGCTGCACAGGCCACAGAGGATGAATCCAGTGGTGAGTCAGAAGAGGAACCCAGTGAGGACAACACTGAGGGCATGGAGGCAGACCTCGGTAACCTCCAGAGAGGTAGAGACCCCAGGGATGCTTTGAATGAACACTCCTTCAGCTGGGCTGCCAAAGATCTGCTTCTACCTCATGCCAGGGCTGCTGCCTCCATCCTGAATGTATGAAATAACCCTTTCATTTGAACTCAAAGTCCACTCAGTGCCTGTACAATAAAATTTATAACCACTCACATCCAGCATTACGTACTGGCATACCCTACATCAGAAAGAAAACAGGTGAAGCATACTCAGGTGATCAGAACCAAATCAAATTTACTGTTATTGTCACATTGAATGCACAATGACATTACCATTACTGGTGTTGATGTCCACACCAGCAGACCTTTAAACCTAACATAAATGAACAGAAAATCACCTGTGAACAGTCCCTGTTCTGCTCATAGTGCCTTTAGCTTACATTTCCTGTGCTACGTCTTGGTGCCCCCCCAACCCCTTCACCCTCGCTGGCACTGGCATTGGAGACAGCCTGCTGACTGCTGTCTTGTTGGTCTTGATGATCTTGGTGGTGGACTGTTTCCTGGCCAATCCCAGGCCTGCTGACCATGCCTGCCCGCCGAACTCAAAATTCTACCCTTTTTTCCCCTCTTAATCAATCTCTTGGTCCTCCTTTGCTTAATTCTAAACTGCTCCCAATCGTTTCTCCAGCAACTTTATATGAATCCTCTTTGGATCCAATACTATCCTTAATTTCTTTTGTTCGCCATGGTTGAGCCACTTTTCCTGTTGTGTTTTTGCACCAGAAAGGAATGTATAACTGTTGCAATGCATACATTCGTTCCTTAATTATTAGCCATTGCCTATCCACCCTTTTGCCTATTGCCTTATAATGAAGTTCCCCAATCTATGCTAGCCAACTCACACCTCATACCTTTGTAGTTTCCTTTGTTTAGATTTAGGACCCTACTTTTGGATTGGATCTACTTCACTTTCCAACTTAAGGAAGAACTCTGTCATATTATGGTAACTACTCCCTTAGGACCCCGCACAACAAGATTATTAATTAACCCATCCTCATTGCATAAAACCAAATCTAGGATAGCCTGTTCCCTCATTGATTCCCCCACATACTAGTCTAAAAAACCATCTTGCACACACTCCAGGAATTCATCAGCCACAGTATTATAACTAAATTGGTTTGCCCAGTCTATATGTAGATTAAAGTCACCTATGATTACCGTAGCACCCTTGTTACATGCACCTCTAATTTCTTATTTAATACTGTCCCCTACCTTGCCACTGCTGTTTGGAGGCCTATAGACAACTCCCACTAATGTTTTCCACCCCTTGTTGCTTCTTGAAGTCGAACGGGCAACCCTCGCAAATGCTGCGCAAAGTTACTGTGCACTCACCTGCGAGTTCTTCTGAAAGTGCAGATCGCCAGTTGCACGCCTTATAAATGCAGTTGTGAAACAAGTTGGCATGCAATCACGTCAGCGTGCTCAGGTGATCCAGTGTCGGAGAGTCATTCCAGTGAGCAGTGCTTATGCAGATGTATTACAATAAAGTTCCTGATGTCCGGCAGTGGGAAACCATTGACGGGCGGAATGGATGATCGCAAACTGGTTTCACAATGGCGTGAAATCAATTTTTGGCCTTCCTGTCCTGTTGTCTGCTCCCGCCCTCCACCTGACACCAACAGGCACGGAAAATTTTGCCCTATGAGTTTCCTAATTTGTTTCCTCATGGTTGCCTGTCAGCATTCATGAAGCAAAATTTGGCCACCATGGCTATTTGGCTCATTTAAGGCAAGTGACTGCTCAACATGATAAACTGATACACCCCATTAGAAAATGGGCCCAGTAAAATATGATCTAACTCAGGAGGGGCAGACAGGAAACCCTCACCTACTCATGTACCTCATCTCTCAGAACCCCACTTCAGACCCCTGCACTGTAACATATGCTTACTCTGTTTCAGACTGATACCAGGGTTTTGAGGCATACATGAAAAGGCTTGATGTATAAACTTAGTTTACATTCCCTTGAATTTGGAAGATTGGGGAGTTGAACTAACTGAGGTGGAGTACAATACTCCAATGTACAGTAAAAATGGACACAGACACATATAATACAAATCATAGAGTACATCATTAATATGCTCCATGATACCTGGCCTGTACACTGACCCACCCTTATCTTTGGAGTTCTTGCCCCTTGCCAATCCCACATTTCTGCCATTGGCTATCATTATGAAGGGGCCACATTGGGCTGGAGTGATTCTACAGAGTTAGAGACCAGCTCATGTAGCACAACTACCAACAACATACACTGTACTGTACTGTATTGTAATAACCTGGAGAAATTCTGGAGTACTGTACTGCATTGTAAAAACCTGGAGAATCTCTGCAGTACTGTATTGCACTGTAATAACCTAGAGTATCTCTGGCGTACTGTATTGCACTATAATAACCCAGAGAATCTCTGGATTACTCTATTGTACTGTAATAACCTGGGGAATCTCTGAGTACTGTATTGCACTGTAGATTCTCTGGAGTACTGTACTGTTTTGTAATAATCTGGAGAATCTCTTGAGTACTCCATTGTATTGTAACAGCCTAGAGAATCCCTGGATTACTGTATTGCACTATAATAACCTGGAGAATCTCTGGAGTATTGTATTGTACTGTAATAATCTGAAGAATCTCTGGAGTACTGTACTGTATTGTAATAACCTGGAGAGTGTGTAGAATACAGTATTGTACTGTAATAATCTGGAGAATCTCTGGAGGACTGTATTGTACTGTAATAGCCTAGAGAATCTCTGGAGCAATGCATTGTACTATAATAACATGGAGAATCTCTGGAGTACTGTAATAACCCATAGAATCTCTGGAGTACTGTATTGTACAGTAATAACCTGGAGAATCTCTGGAATACTGTACATTAATAATTTGGAGAAATTTCAGAGTATAAGCACAATAATTGTAATTGTAAACAATGTAACACATCAATTCATAACTATTGCTATCATATGAGATTAACTCTTGCCCTCTCTAAGGATTTGCTCTCAGTCTGTTATTCCTTCAGTTCATTGCTCATCTTTTTCCTCCCATGCTGATTTCAGACACTTCACTCAATTCAACAATCCTCCCGTGTGAGGTTGGACAGTGAAGTTGTTCAACCACTAGGGCCATCACACATTGGTTAGAACGTGGCCTCAACTGAAGTCTGTGGAGGATGAACATAATTGGGCTAAAGACTTGGGTTGGGGGGATATTGCTATAAAGTAAAGGATTAACATCAGAAGCACCTGATGCTGATGTAACTATCATGCAATATCACACGACTGAATAACAGGGGCCTAGATGGAAGAGCAATGTAACCTTGTGTGGTGTTACTGAGATGTACATAGAGCTGTGGATAAATAATAATGGTTTTATGAACTACAGTCTTAAGTAGCTTTCTTAGGGAAACAGTCAAAAGCTGAAGCACCCCATCCAGACCCTGAAAACAAGACGAAATATGATGGCAGCAGACAGAGAGTGAAAGACTCAGAAAAACTCCAAGAAAAGACTGCAGGCCTGGCAGACCTACACATCATTGGAAGAAGGATAAATAGAAAATTGATTGAAGACTCACTGAAAAAAACTTGGAGTATCGCAGATGCAGCAGATGCAAGCTGAGGCACAGACACGGAGTCCGGACAGCAGTGAGCACAAGCCAAAATCTACATCCAGGCTACTGAAGCAACAGCAAATCCAAAGCTTAGAACAAGCATGGAGTCCACATTGCCACTTCCAGAACATTTTCATAGCGGGGTTTTCCAGGTACGGAACCGCTTCTGATTTGCACAAAAAGGAACAAAAGGATCAGGTCAGTACTTTATCCTATGCAGTTGATGCTATTGCCAATGATGTAATAGCGAGACAGGGAGTTGATGAGGCTTTAAGCTTACGATGAAGTCTTCCAGGAATTCAATTCATATTTTAGCATTCAAAAGAATTTAATAATTGAGCGAGCAAAATTTAATAAGCAGAAACAAAAATAGGGTAAATGCATAGATTCATTCATTAATGACCTATACAGGCTAACGGAAAATTGTCACAATGGGATCCTGAGAGATGAATTCATATGCAATCACATAGTAGTTGGGTCCTGGATTAAACTCTTGCAGAACTCTTGTAAACAAGAGAAAATATAACTCTCACTAAGGCAGTACAAATCGCAAGACAGACCAAGCTGAGAAAGCAAATAGAACAATTATTCATGGGGCAACTGATAACCCTTGAAAATGAATGAGTGAGGCCATTCAATGTGTCGGATAGAAAATAGAAAGCATATTAAAACAGAAGCCTGTGAAATTGGGGGCAAGTGTGCCATTGGGGGAATGCTCTTGGTGTAGCATTAAACAAAAAGTGGATAGACAGGTCATAGAGTTTAAAACTAGACATGGGGCAGGTGTTTCAGTCTTATCTGATGAGGTAAAGTGGCTTAAATATTTCACACTATAGCCATCATCCATCCATTTACAATGTCTAGGAGGGACAACACTGAAAGTGATAAGTTAATACTTGGCAAAATTAAAATACAAGGAAACATAATTATATAAAATATAAGGAAATCATTGAATCTCTGTATGTCATACAGAACCAAGAATCACTATAATTAAGCAGGGAAACATGCTTACAATTGAGGCTGATATACAAGGTTGATGAAATTGCTGATGAGTAGTCCAATAATGCATTCAGGATTGAATTCCCAACATTATTTTCTAACATTATATATTAGGAAAGCTGAAGACAGAATATCATGTTACCCTAAGAGTTGATGCTAAACCAATTTGTCTCTTTACATCAAGGGAAGTCCTTCACCCACTCTTAGACAAAGTCATGGGCAAGATTGAGCACATGTTACAGAAATGGGTTATCTCTCCAGTAACCATACAGATGAAGTGGTCTTTTGGAATGGTCACATTACCAAAACCTAACGATTCAATTAGAATCTGTGTGGACTTGACTCAACCAAACAAATCAGTGGAACATGATTTAATACAGTGTCACACAACATACTTGTGAGAAAAGTTATTTCTCATGGAATAAAAGGGGCAATAGCAATGTGGATACAAAATTGACTGAAAAATAGGAAGCAGAGAGTAATGGTCAAAGGATATTTTTCAGGCTGGAGAAAGGTTTGTAGTGGAGTTCCTCAGGGGTCAGTATTGGGACCCTTGCTTTTCCCAATATATGTTAATGATCTAGATCTTCATTTGCAGGGGACAATTTCAAATTTTTGGATGATATGAAGCTTGGGAGTGTTGTAAACTATGAGGAGGACAGTGTAGAATTTCAAAATGACATAGACAAGTTGGTGGATTGGGCAGATAGGTGGCAGATCAAGTTCAATGTGGAGAAGTGTGAGGTGATTCATTTTGGTAGGAAGAACATGGACAGACAATATAAAATAAGGGGTGAAGTTTTGAAGGGGGTGCAGGAGCAGAAAGACCTGGGTGTAACTCTTTCAAGTACAAACACATTTCCATCTGTTCCTATTCAGATGAAGTTACATTGTTTCATAGTTTACCATTGTGAGATTTGAACTCTTGATCTTGGGGTTACAAACCCAGTACCATAACCACTTGGCTATTTAGGCCAAGCCTAAGACCTGGGTGTATATGAGCATAAATCATTGAAGGTGGCAGGGTAGATGGAGAGAGCAGTTAATAAAGCATATAGTATCCTGGGCTTTATTAATAGGGGCATAGGGCACAAGAGCAGGGAGGTTATGTTGAAATTATATAAGACACTGGTTAGACCTCAGCTGGAGTATTGTTTATAGTTCTGGGTGCCACATTATAGGAAGGATGTGAACACATTGGAGAGAGCACAGAAGAAGTTTACAAGAATGGTTCCAGAGAAACTTCAGTTACAAAGATAGATTGGAGAGGTTGGAGCTGTTCTCCTTGGAGAGAAGGCGGCTAAGAGGAGATTTGATAGAGATGTTCAAAATCATGAGGGGGCTGGACAGAGTAGATAGGGAGAAGATGTTCCCACTTGTAAAAGGATCGAGAATGTGAGGGCACAGATTTAAAGAGATTTGCAAAAGAAGCAAATGTGAATTGAGAAAAGACTTTTTCATACAGCGAGTGGTTTGGGTCTGGAGCGCACTGCCTGGCAGTGTGGTGGAGGCAGGTTCAACTGAGGCATTCAAGAGGGAATTAGATGATTATTTGAATAGTAACAATGTGCAGGGGTAAGGGGAAAAGTCAGGGCAATGGCACTAGGTCATAATGCTCATTTGGAGAGCCGCTGCAGACATGATGGGTGGAATGGCCTCCTTCTGTGCCGTTAAAATTCTGTGATTCTGTGAGATCCACCCGATGGCATCAGTGGATGAGAGTCTTGTCAAATGAGCAAAAATTGACCTATTAACCAAGTTAGATGCAAACAGCAGCTTTTGGCAGTTACATTTGGACAAAGAATTCAGACTGCTAAACACTTTTATAATGCCATTTGATCATTATTATTTTAACAGGTTACCATTTAGAATTGCTTCTGCACCTGAGATATTCCAAAGACTGACGCCCCAGACCCTGGAAGGCATGGAACGAGTAATATGCCATATGGATGACATACCTGTACATGGTTCATCAAGAGAAGGACATGAGCATTGAGTGAGAGCAGTCCTTAAATTTCAACAGAAGCAGGTTTGACATTGAATGAGAAATGTGAATTTGCAAAGCCAATGATTAAATTCCTAGGGCACATTGTGCAAACTTCAGGAATAACAGCTGAATACACAGAAAACAAAGGTGATTAGAGAGTTTCTATGACCCAAGAGTTACTGAGATTCCTAGGAATGGTTAACAAAGTAGGCAAGTTCTGACCAAACTTGATGGAAATCAATGAGCCATTGAGACAGCTGTTGAGACAAGGTCAACGGTGGTGCTGAATGCGGACCAGCATTGTGGACCAGCAAAACACTTTTGAGAAGATCAACAATCTTCTAATTTCTAATTTATCTAATTTCACATGAGATCCAGCACACTATGACCCAGAATTACCAATGATTGTAGCAGTGTAGAATGTCTACAGGCTTGGACACAGTTTTTTTCCAAGTTCAAAAAGTTGGAAAAAGACCAGTTTATTACACCTCCAGATCACTCAGCGACACAGAGAAAAAGTGTGCAACCATTGAGAAAGAAGCATTAGCAGCCACTTGGTTGTGTGAGCTCTCTGATTATGTGACAGTATTAAGCTTTAAAATTGAAACTGATCACAAGCCTTTGGTTACTCTTCTTAATCTAAAAGAGATTACAAAAATGCCACCCAGAATTTAATGTTTCAGACTCAGACTAATGAGATTCAATACCATGACTGAGTATGTTCAAGGGAAGTACAGGATGACAGCAGAAACACTATCAAGAATACCAGTAGAAGGAGTCAAACTGGAAGGTTTGAATTTAATTGAGAAATTTGAAGCATATACTTCACTCATTACCAAATACTTACTAGTCAATGAGAAGAGAATACATGAGATTAAGCAAGTACAATAGCAGGATGATGAATGCTTCCAAATAAAAGAGTATTGCCAGAGAGAATGGCCAGATTATACTCCAGCTAACCCAGTACTACATACACCAGTACTTCAAACAGAAAAGCACCTCAATAATTCATGATTTCTTAGCTTTTAATGAAAGACTAGTCATCTTGAAAACACTTTGACTCAAAATTCTCAAAAAAAAATACCTCAAGGTCACTTGGGAATAGTGAAATGCTGAGTGAGAGCTGAGCAATCTGTCTGATGTCCAGGCACTAGTTCATTCTATAGAAGAATTCATCTCAAATTGCTTTAGGTAAATAGCCAAAAGTGAACCACTGGCACCCTCCATCTTCCCATCGAGACCACGGGAGCATCAGGAATGGATTTATTGCAGTTAATGGCAAATTATTGATCATTATCATTGATTACTATTCAAGTGAACAGATTGCACAGGGTCATGGTGGAGGCAGTCATTCACTCACTGAAGAGAATCTTCATGACACATGGTATCCTGGACATTGTAGTGTCAGACAATGGTCCTCAGTTTGCTAACGAATGATTCCACAACTTTGTGATGGAATATGGTTTCATGCATGTGACTAGCTCAGCTATATTTCCTCTGACAAATGGAGAAGCAGAAAGAAGAGTTCGAACAATCAAGGAATTGATGAAAGAAATAAAGATATTTTCTTAGGTCTTCTTAGCTGCAGAACCTCAGTACTAAAAGATGGGTTCTGAGCATCAGAATTGTTGATGTGAAGAGGGCTGCAAACACAACTTCTAGCTCTACAACAAAACCAACAAACTAACATGACCCCAGCTAATCATGAGAGAGTTAAAAAGCATGAGGAGCAACAAAGACACAATCAAACTTGTAACCTCAACTTGAGGCACAGGGCATGAGACTTAAAAATTTTTTTACAGCCCAGAGAGAGAATGTGGTCATGAGACCGACAGAAAGAAGGCATTGTAATAGAAAGAGCTCCACAACTGAGATCTGATAGAATTGAAACAGATCAAGGAAATACAAGAAGGAACTAAAAAGCCTTGATATCCTTGGAAAGAAAGCCAATAGGAGCTTGAGCTTATGACTCATAGCCTCATGGATACAAGGAACAAGAAACAAGAGAAAGCTCTACACCCATGCAGGAGAAGGACACTCATATTGAATGAAAAGAGAGTGCAGAATATCCTTGACCTTAGAAAGAAACCAAAACAAGATCAAGGAGATTGGTCAAGGCACCTCAGAGACTAACCCTGTGAAGTCTGAGACTTCGGGGGGAGATGTAAAGGTTTAACATCAGAAGCACCTGATGCTGATGTAATTATGATGCAATGTCACATGACTGAGTTAACAATGATTTGCAGGAAAGAAGTACAACCTCATGCAGTGTTACTGAGATGTACATAGAGCTGTAAAAATAGTAATGATTTTAAGAACTACAGTCTTAAGTAGCTTTCTTAGGGAAACAGTCAAACCCTAAAGAACCCCATCTAGACTCTGAACACAAGATTAAACATGGTGGCAGTGGACAATGAGTAAAAGACCCAGAAAAGCTCCAAGAAAGGACTGCAGACCTGACTGAGGGAAGAACCAGCTCAGCCATGAATGTGGTTGCCAAGGCTCGCTGTTAAGATTCAGGTGTGAAAACTACTTGAGTGAGGTGGAGGAGGGAACTCTGCACTCATGAGGCTGCAGCCAGGCATGAAGACAGATCCCAGGAGAGAGCAACTGGTGAAAAATGCCAAAAGAACACTCCCAGATCATATCCAATTAAAGTGCAGTACTTCAAAAAGCCAAACAGGCACTTCAGTTCTTGTCTAATATCTTAGAAACACTTGCAACAAGCCTGAGCCTGAAGGGATGATGAGACAAAGCTGCTGGATTATTGGTAATTATTTTATTATTCACCAACAGGTGTTCAGAATAGTTCATCATTAGAGGGCGGGGACCAATCCCATAATTTACTGCTTTCAAAGACGATCAAAGAGACACAGAGACACACTAATGAAATTCAGTCTTCAGTGAACCACATCTATGAGATTATTCAAACTGCTGTGCAATTAGAAGGCCCCAAACAGCTTAATTTTAAAATTCACAAGAACAAAAAGAATCTACTTTTGACTTTATTACTGGTAAAGCACCAAGTTAAGGCTGGGATAAAAATTGACATGTCTACTCCTGTCAGCTCCTTGTTAAGAGAAGAAATAAAATGTTATATATGTAATAATATAATATGACTTTTATTTTTCCTCATATTTATAGTGTATATATATATATATACTTGGAAATATTGTGAAAGGTGCAGGGCAGCTTGAGAAAGCGGTTAATAAAGTATATCAATAAGCATACCAATATCAAGTTAATAAAGAATATCCATCCAGGACTTTATAAATAGAGGCATAGAGTGCAGAACAAGGAACATGTCATGAACCTGTATAAAACAGTGCTTTACTGGAGCTTTGTGTCCAATTCTACCACTACCCTTTGGGAAAGATGTGAAGGCATGAGAGAGGAGTCAGATAAGATTTACAAAGCTGGTCACCAGCTGAGGGATTTACATGGTTAGTTTGGAGAAAGAAGAAGGTTGAGTGGAGATTTGAGGTCAAAATCTGAGGGCTATGAACAGAGTAGATGGGGAGAAACTGTCTGTGTTTGCAGAAGGATTGAAAACCAGACGACACCAGGTTAAGGTGATTGGCAAAAGAACCAACAGTGATGTGAGGAAAACCTACTTTACACAGACAGTGGTTAGGATCTGGAATACAATGCCTGAGAATGTGGTGGTGGCAGATGCAATTGTGACTTTCAAAAGGGAATTGGATAATTATCTGAAGATAAAAAAAATGCAGGGTCCCAGGGAATGGGCAGGGGACTAGCTGAGTTGCTCACGCAGAGAGCTGGAACAGACATGATGGGCTAAATGGACTCCTTCTGTGCTGTAGCCGTTCTATAATTCTGTGATACATATCACCTTACCACATCCAGGAGGTAAATACAAGAAGCATTTTGTGCAAAGATTCCAGCAGCAGCTGGTTAATAACCAGATAATTTGTTTTTTGTGGTGTTGATTGAGAGGAGATCAGGGACAGGACACTGGGACAATTCAAGTGCCAGGAGATCTTTAACTTGGTCAGGAGCCTTAGCTAACATGTCATTGAAAATAAAGCATCTTTTACATGGAAATGAAAAAAAAATGTGGAAAATATTTGGCAGGTCAGTCAGCATCTGTAAAGAGAAAAGGCAGGGTATATCATCTCAGATTAGTGGAGCTACCACTCATTGAAAGATCAGTCCCTTAGTTTGCAGTCAGGAATCAACCTAATTATGCACTCAGATTCTGTGATGGGATTTAAGTGCATGGCCTTCTGCCTCAGGGGTAAAATAACGACCTGTACCTATATTTTATTGATTATAGTAAAGCATTTGATAAAGTCCAACATAATCATCTCATGAAGATGCTAGAAGGCATCGACATCGACAGGAAAGATCTTCTGTTCATCAGGAGTATTTACTGGGATCAGGGAGAGACGATCAGAGATGAGAATGAACTCAGTGATCAGAAAGCAATCAAACGAGATAGGAGTGCGTTCTCTCACTGGACTGTTTCTCCCTACACAGTGAATGCATTCTCAGAGGAACTGACGGCATGGATGATATGAAGGTAGGAAAGACAACATCCACTATGCTGATGACGCCGTATTTATAGCAACAAATGACGAAGACATACAGAATATTTGCTGGGAAAGTGTTTGGCAACAGCCAGGGCTGAAAGCAGCCGCCTCATCATGTGGGAATGTTTCTGTCAGACCTTCTGAAAACACGTCGGCGAAATTCGGGAATCGGGTTTATGTATGACACATTCATTTCCTGCAGATCGCAATTGTCAATTACTTCATCCACACAACAGGCAACAGATGTTCTGGAGCTGTGGATTCTGCACTGAATTAAAAACCTTTACTGTTTTGGGCCAGGTTCCAGGCTGGAACAGATAGCTGTGAAGTTTAAAGAAATGTTGTGACTTTAATAACCGGTCTGGCTGCAAAGCAAAAGAAAAAAATAATATTTAGCCGGACTTAAATCTTCGGGATTTCCCTTTAAAGAGACCACAGCATGAATTTCTAATGGTTTGGTTTAATTTCTTCTGAAATTACAGAAACAGATGACAATATCCTTCCAAAGCAAAATCCTCACTGCCTAATTTGGCAGCAGAGATTTGATCAAACACTGAAAGGCTCAAAAAGAGGCATCAATCTACCAAGGTATCGTCAACAGAGATTGATGAGGCAGAGGCTAGAGCGAGCCGTTTTTAACCTGATTTCCCTGGTGGGAAACTGACAACATCAGACTGGCTATCTAATTTACACACTTCCAGACTTACACACTTCCCGATTTGAATGCTTCCTGACTGTTACGTTAAATCATAAAGTGTTAGGAACTATATCATTATGCACATGTCTATCCATCATGCCATTTTACTCACTATTGCCTTATAGTCAGGTGCTGAGCAACAATATATCAGTCCGCAACATGTGGTGAAATCTGTGAAATACATATGAAGAAATCTCCAAAATTTTGTGTCTAAAAGTATGATTATTTTAAACTTCTGGGAACCACAAGAAATAGTATGGTGGCAGCAGGAGTCAAACCCAAACATTTTAAATGGATTTAATGCTGAAATAGACTTAGGGCAGGATTTTTGGTTCAATAGGCACCTGCAATTGGCGGGCCCAGGGTGGCCAGGGAAGAACCCTTGACTGCAATCGGCCCCCGACCGCGATTTCAGGCTGGTTGGCCAGTTAACGTCCAGCCAGTATGAAAGGCGCGCTGAAAGGCTCAGTAGTGCCAGGGTGTGGGCAGGAGGAGGGTGAAAGTTGAAGTCAGTGTAGGTGTGGGGGAGTGCTCACAGAAAGCTCCCTGAAGGCAGGGAGCTGTCTCAGGGAGCTGAAGAATTTAAATGCTAAAAATAAAGATCGTAAAAACAGGGGAAAAAATGCCCACACATCAGAATCAGTCACTGGAACCTATGCCAGGTTAAAATTCTGTGCAAACATTTTTTTAAAAATTAATGGCCGAACCTCATCCTGCCCTTGGATGAGGTTTCCTCAAAAAGACAAAGGCTGCCTGGCCGATTTGCCCGGCCGCCAACTGTAACATTGGGCAAGCAGCGAAAAATCACGGTTAATTAATACGTTAATGGCCTTAATAGAGCTCTTAATTGTCAGTGGGCAGGCTGCCGACTCTTGCCCACACCCACCGACCAAAATATCGCGCAAGTGCGCGATGACATCAGGACGCTCGCCCGATGTCATCACGCGCTATTTCATTCTCAAGCATGTCGGGCGTGAACCTGCATGCTGAGTGAAAACTTCTGCCCTCAGAAAAATCAACCCAATTTGATTCCAGAGAGAGAAAAACTGAATGGATAACGCAAAACCAAAATGTTTGCCACTGCAGCAATGTGGGCACAGCTCCAGTCCATAACGAATTGGGAGGCTGATGACATATCAAATATTTTTAAATCTGTCTTCGTGGTAGGCTACACAAAATGAATCCCAAGGATAGTAGAAAGGCAGTGGACAAAAGGGAAGAAGGGACTTAAAACAATCACAATCCCCAGAGAAAAAGTACTGAGAAAATTAATGAGACTAAAGGCTGACAAGTCCCCTCGACCTGATGGCCTGCACCCATGAGTTTCAAAAGAAGTGGCTGCAGAGATAGTTAAAGCATTAGTTGTAACCTTCCAAAATTCCCTAGATTCTGGAAAATTCCCAGTGGTTTGGAAAATCACAAATGTAACAGCTCTATTCGAGAAAAGAAGGAGACAAAAAGCTGGAAACTAGAGGGCAGTTAACCTAACATCTGTCATTGGGAACATGCTAGAATCTATTGTTAAGGAAATAGTAGCAAGATATTTTGGAAAACATAATAGAATCAAGCAGAGTCAACAGGTTTTGTGAAAGGGAAATCATGGGTGGAATTGCCCCAGATTTGCACTAAGTGTGGTAGTGGCGGGATAAAACAACATTTCACTCGCTGGCTGTGATGGCAGGTTTTCATGTCATATCATCCCAATTGCGCATTACTTATGCAATCCCTGGAAACATGGCGGGTGGACTCTCATTTACCCACCATGCCATCACCTCGCCACTTCATCATGCTGGGTGCCATACTTAAAGTCCAGCTGCGGTTAGTGCTTCCAGCCCAGCACTGCAGCAAAGAAGACACAACCCCGAAAGGCAAGAACATTGCAGCCCTCGAGCACCTTTTGGATGCTGTGGAGGCCCGTTGTGATGTCCTCTATCCCTGCTCTGGCTGCAGGAGGGGCAGCTACATTACCACTCCGGCTTGGTAGGTGATGGTAGCCATGGTCAGTGCCAGTGCTGCACAGAAGAGTTTGGCCATCCAATGCAGATAGAGGATGAATTACCTCATCTGTGCAGCCAGGGTATGGCAACCATCTCATCACTCTAAACTCACACTCAAGCCCATCACACATTCACTGGCATCTCACTCACTGTCAGCACAAGGGACATCGTCACTCATCTCTCACACATGCCCTCACATATCCACCTGGCCTCATCTCCTCTGGAGACTGCTTCCTCAGACCTCACCATCTTGATGCCCCTGGTTAACATGTGTCCACACACCCTGGGATACCCACCTTCCCCAGTACAGCCCACATCCTGCAGCCTCTTCGCTTGCCTGAGGCCACTTCTCCCAATTCACCAAGCAAGCCCTAACCCTGCAACAATTGAAAAGCCACCTACATATGGCTGGTCTGGTAGGTAGAGGCCTACTGTGAGTCCCCCTAAAAGTCATGTGGTGCTGTCTGTGAAGCCTGGCGTTGATGACCATGAATACTGACTGAAGCAAGATAGGCAAACAAACCACAAAGCCCTGAGCAAAGTGCAGCCCGTCAAGTGCATGTCCCTTATATGCTGTTGTGAAACACGTTGGCGCACTTTCCCGCCGACGTGGGCAGACTATCCAGCGGGGGGGATGGGTCCGCTGGGCTGATGTTAAAATGATGTGGTGAAGTATTGCAATGAGGTTCCCGATGTCTGATGATGGGGAATGCGACCTGCCATTGGTGGGCCGAGTGGACGATCGCAAACTGGTTTCAGGACAACGTGAAATCAATCATGCCATATTGTCTACTCACACCACTGAACATGCCCAACACCATCGGGCACAGAAAATTCTGGCCCATGTTTGACAAATTTATTAGAGTTCTTTGAGGATGTAACAAGCAATGCGGATAAAGGAGAAACAGTAGATGTCATGTATTTGGATTTCCAAAAGGCATTTCACAAGGTGTCACATTAAAGGATACTATACAAAATAAGAGCTCATGATGTTGGGATTGATATATTAGCATGGTTAGAGGATGCTAACAAGAAACAGAGAGTGGAATTTAATGCCCTTCCCTGATGCAGGTTTGGTGGTGGGGTTACATTTAATCAAACAGAAGGATAGTAGGTTGGAAACCTGCCATGTTTCTGCCTCTGGTCCAATGGATTTGGGTTGGGGAGACTTGAGGATAGTGGTAGGTAGATGAAGCACCATGTAGAAAGCTCAAAAAGTAAACCTTATTGGGATTGCTTGAGGGCTTCTGTGGGTTGGAGGGGTGTGGAATTCCTTGTTCAAAGGCAATCAGTGCCTGATTGAGGGACACAGCACAGGAAGAGGGGGGCTCTGCAACCCCCATCCCACCATCACTCACCTGTGGCCTCAGTCCCTCGCTGACCCAAGGCTCTCCATTGGTACAACGCTGCGCTACCTGAAATGACAGCTGCCAGCCCCTGGTTGGCCAGCAGCCTTCAGGGGCGGGATTTCAGTCCCAGGCTCTTGGCAAAGGCCTGTTGCTGTCCAATTAAGTGCCTGAGAACTCTTCCTGAAAGGAAGTCGATACGGAGCTCCTGCCGGCTCTCCAGCTATGGACAGATCCCCATTGCCTCCAGTGAATATAGGGTCAGAATAAATGGGTCATTTTCAGTTTGGCAAACTATAACTTGTGGAGTGCCACAGGAATCAGTACTAGATCCTCAATTATTTGGCTGAAGGGACCGAGTGTATTGTAACCAAATTTATTGATGTATGCACCATTACAAATCATCAAACAGGTTGCTATCTTTTAATATTCCAACAATAAAGTCATGTTTTGGCAACCTCTTGGTAATTGTTTTAATCACTTATTCAGGAGGACACAAAAATTCTGCAAAGGGATATAGGCAGGTTAAATGAATGGGAAAAAAATTGGCAGATGGAGTATAATGTGGGAAAATGTGAAATTGTCCACTTTGGCAGGAAGAATAAAAAAGCAGTATATTAATTAAATGGAGCCTAGCTTCTGGCACCAAAAGCAGCCTGTCTGCATAGGGGGGAATGAAGAGAGGAAAAGCAATTGTAATGAGGGATTCTATAGTCAGGGGAACAGAGAGGCGATACTGTGGCCGTCAAGGTGCCTCCCTGGTGCCAGGGTCCGGGATGTCACTGAACGGCTGCAGGGCATCCTGAAGGGGGAAGGTGATAAAGGAGAGGTCATGGTACATGTTGGTATCAATGACGTAGGTAGAAAGAGGGATAAGGTCTTGCATCAAGAATTCAGGGAGTTAAGCAGTAGACTAAAAAGCAAGTACTCTCAGGTTGTAATCTCTGGATTACTCCCAGTGCCACGTGCTAGCGAGCTCAGAAATAGGAGGATAGCGCAGATGAATACGTGGCTTAAGAGTTGGTGCAGGAGGGAGGGTTTTAGATTCCTGAATCACTGGGACTGTTTCTGGGGAAG
Organism: Carcharodon carcharias; assembly: GCF_017639515.1. Classification (NCBI taxonomy): domain Eukaryota; kingdom Metazoa; phylum Chordata; class Chondrichthyes; order Lamniformes; family Lamnidae; genus Carcharodon; species Carcharodon carcharias. Next base: position 78,254,512 of record NC_054480.1, on the reverse strand, counting down.
GTGGGACCTGTACAAGCAGGACGGTCTACATCTGAATCAGAGTGGGATTAACATCCTTGCGGATGGGTTTTCTAGTGCTGTTGGGAGGAGTTTAAACTAATTCGGCAGGGGGAGGGGACAAAGAATGTGTTTTTCAGTCAGTTCGGGGGTTTTACTTGGAGCTGGTGTACTTGGTCACCGCCTTTGTCCCTTCCGACACGGCGTGCTTGGCCAGTTCCCCGGGCAGCAGCAGGCGCACGGCGGGGGACAAAGAATGTTAGCAGAATAGGGACACATCATAATACAATAAAACAATCAAGTAAAGGGAGTACAGCTACATTAAGTTTCAAGGGATAAGGCAAGGCTGGATGGCCTCTATTTTAATGCCAGGAGTATTACAGGTAAAACGGATGAGTTAATGGTGAGGCTTGATATGTGGAATTGTGATATCACAGCCATCACTGAGACATGGTTGAGTGGAGGTCAGGATTGGCAGCTCAACATTCTGGGATATAGAATCTTCAGGCGTGACAGGGGAGGGGGGAAAAGAGTAGGAGGCATTGCATTATTAGTTAAGGAGTCAGTTACTACAGTAAGGAGAGAAGATATCTTGGAGGGGGCATCGAATGAAGCTTCGTGGGTGGAGCTTAGGAATAAAAAAGGGACAGCCGCATTGTTAGGTGTTTATAACAGGCCCCCAGATAGCAGGAAATTGAGGAGCAAATATGTTCACAATTTGTGGAGGTGTGTAAAAACGATAACAATAGGGTAATTATATTAGGTGATTTCAACTTTCCCAATATTAATTGGGATAGACATACTGTTAAGGGCTTGGATTACTTGAAATGTGTACAGGAGAACTTTTTAGGTCAATACGTAGAGGGTCCAACAAGGGACAGTGCATTGCTGGACCTAATTCTGGGGAATGAAGCCGGACAGGTGGTGATGGGGGAGCATTTTAGTGATAGCAACCACAGCATGGAACAGTTTAAGTTTGTTATGGACAAAGAAATAGACAACTTTCAAAAAAATGTTTTGGATTGGGGGAGAGTAGGTTTTAGTAAAATAAGGCAGGATCTGGCCAAGGTAGACTAGAAACAGCTACTTGTGGGGAAATCTACAGAGGAGCAGTGGGGAGCATTCAAAAAGGAATTGGGGAGGGTACAGGCTCAACATGTTCCCTCTAGGGTGATAGAAAGGAGTAGCAAGCCCAGGGAACCATGGATGACCAGAGATATTCAGGTTACGATGAGAAGGAAAAGAGAGGCTTTTAGTAGGAACAAGGGAAGTAAATCAGCAGAAACATTCATGGAGTACAGACAGTGCAGGGTGGAGCTTAAGAAAACAATTAGGAGAGCAAAGAGGGGGTATGAGAAAGCTCTGGCTGGTAAAAGTAAAGAAAATCCCAAGATATTCTTATAGTATATCAATGGGAAGAGGATAACCAGGGAAAGATAGGACCCATAAGGGACCAAGGGGGCAATCTATGGGTGGAGCCAGAGGACATCACCAGTGTTGAATGAATACTTCACATCCATCTTCACCCAAGAGAATGAGGATGAAGGTATCGAACTCAGGGAAAGAGACTGTGAGGTTCTTAAGCAAATCGATAAAGGGAGTGACAAGGTATTGGAGGCGTTGGCAGGCTTAAAAGCGGACAAATCTCCAGGTCCGGATGATTTGTGTTCCAAATTTTTGAAGGAGGCAAGGGAGGAGATCACAGGGGCTCTGACCCAAATTTTTAATTCCTCTCTGTCCATGGGGGAAGTGCCAGAGGACAGGAGAACAGATAATGTGGCTCTGCTGTTCAAGAAGGGTTGTAGAGATGAGCCAGGGAACTACAGGCCAGTGAGTCTCACGTCAGAGGTAGGGAAACTATTGGAGAAAATTCTGAAGGAGGGAATCTATCTCCACTTGAAGAGGCAAGGTTTGATCAGGGATAGGCAGCATGGCTTTGTCAGAGGGAGGTCATGTCTAACAAATTTGGTTGAATATTTTGAGGAGGTGACCATGTGTGTAGACGAGCGTAGTGTAGTTGATGTAGTTTATATGGATTTCAGCAAAGCCTTTGACAAGGTCCCACATGGGAGACTTATAAAGAAGGCAAATGCACATAGGATACAGGGTAATTTGATAAGATGGATTCAAAATTGGCTTAGTTGTAGGAGACAGAGGGTGATGACAGAAGGGTGCTTTAGTGACTGGAAGCCAGTGTCCAGTGGCATACCACAGGGATCTGTACTGGGTCACCTATTATTTGTCATTTATATGAACAACTTAGATGATAATGTGGAGTGTAGGATTAGTAAGTTTGCGGATGACACAAAGATTGGCCGGGTGGTTAACAGTGAGGTTGGGTGTCTTGGGCTACAGAAAGATATAGACGGTATGGTCAAATGGGCAGATAAGTGCCAGATGCAATTTAACCCTGAAAAGTGTGAGGTGATACACTTTGGAAGGAGTAAGTTGACAAGGAAGTATTCAATGAACAGCATGACACTAGGAAGTTCTGAGGAACAAAGGGACTTTGACATGTGTGTCCATTGATCTCTGAAGGCGGAGGGGCATGTTATTGGGGTGGTGAAAAAGACTTATGGGACACTGGCCTTTATCAACCGAGGCATAGATTACAAAAGTAGGGAGGTCATGTTGGAGTTATATAGAACCTTGGTGAGGCCACAACTGGAGTACTGTGTGCAGTTCTGGTCGCCACATTATAGGAAGGATGTGATTGCACTGGAGGGGGTGCAGAGGAGATTCACCAGGATGTTGCCTGGGATGAAACATTTAAGAGATGAAGAGAGGTTGGATAGACATGGGTTGTTTTTGTTGGAGCAGAGAAGGCTGAGGGGCAACCTGATCGAGGTGTACAAGATTATGAGGGGCATTGACAGGGTGGATAGGGAGCAGCTGTTCCCCTTAGTTGAAAGGTCACTCACAAGTTCATAAGTTGGGACATAAGTTCAAGGTGAGGAGCAGGAGGTTTAGGGGGGATGTGAGGAAAAACTTTTTCACCCAGAGGTTGATGACATTCTCGAATGCACTGACTGGGAAGGTGGTGGGTGTGGATTGCCTCACATCCTTTAAAAAGTACCTGGATGAGCACTTGGCATGTCATAACATTCAAGACTATGGGCCAAGTGCTGATAAATAGGAATAGCTAAGTATGTCAGGTGTTTCTCACATGTCGATGCAGACTCGATGGGCCAAAGGGCCTCTTCTGCACTGTGTGATTCTGTGATTCTGAGAAAGATTGCAGAGGTTTAGAGGGATCTGGGTGTCCTTGTACATGAATCACAAAAAATCATCATGCAGGTACACGTAATTAGGAAAATAAATGGAATGTTAGCATTTATTGCAAGCGGGATGGAATATAAAAGTAGGGAAGTCTTGCTGCAGCTGTACAGTGCATTGGTGAGATCACAATTAGTGTTCTGTATACACACAGTCTCCTTAATTGAGGTACATAGTGGCATTGGAAGCAGTTCAGAGAAGGTTCTCTAGGCTGATTCCTGGCATGAATGTATTGTCTCATGCGGACAGGTTGGGCAGGTTCAGCCCAAATTCACTGGAATTTAGATGAATCAGAGGTGAGCTTATTGAAACATGTAAGATTCTGAGAAGGCTTGACAGGGTAGAAGCTGAGAAACTGAGAACTAGGGGGCAGAGTTTAAAATTAAGAGGTCTCCCATTTAAGAAAGAGATGAGGAGGAATTCTATCTTTGAGAGGGTTGTTAATCTTTGAAATTCTCTTCCAGAGAGAGCAGTGGGGGCTGGCTCAGTGAATATATTGAAGGCTGAGTTTGACAGATTTTTGATCTACAAGGGATTGACGGGTTATGGGAGGCAGGAAGGAAAGTGGAGTTAAGGTCAGAATCAGATTAGCCATGGTCCTGCTGAATGGCAGAACAGGGCGAATAGGCAAAATGGCCTACTCCTGCTCCTTTTCTTATGATCTTATGTCAAGGGAGCATTTGAAAATTGTAAACAAAAGTGCAGATTGACATTCAGTAGTTATCAACCAAAACTGCACACACTGCTCCTGATGTGGCCTCACCAAAACCCTGTACAAATAACACAAATACAATATATATGATATCTCTCTTTAGTTAAATTTTTTATCTTGGAATCAATCAATAAGATGTTTTTGTTAATTTATTATAAATTAATCTCCCATGCCCGATTTCCAAAATGAAATTCTATTTGGCACAAGGTAATTTATCAGGAATGAGACTCATATCTGTAGCATTATCAACAAATTAATTGCAAGCAATTAGCACTCTGCAGCATTCTTAGATTTTGTTCTGCTAATTTCTCATTTCTTTCCCCTCAATACTTCCGTTTAAAGTGAGTGCTGACAAAAGTGTCAGGATACTGACTTCCAAAGGTCCCGCTGTGCAATGAGGGGAATACACACAAATTATTTCAGTAGCACCAATGGTTTAATTAATGTATGTTTTACATTTCAGTGATTTTTTTTCTAAGTTAGTGCAACTTCTTGTGTGATCATCCAATGCTTTAATGAGACATAGATTGGAACCCTTCAGCACAGAAGCACTTCAGTGACGTTTAAGACGCATACTATTTTATGGAGGTGTTTAACGCACTAACTGTACTCTCCAATGCCATACTTATTATAATGGACATTGAAAGTCTATACACAAATGTAAAAACAGTCAGAGGCGTGTTGGCTGTCTGAAATTGTAGAATATCACGGCACAGAAGGAGGCCATTCGGCCCAATGGGCCTCTGCTGGCTCTTTGGGACAGACCAACAAATTAGTCCCTACTCCCATCTACTCTCTCCCCATGGCACTGCAAAACTTCTTCTCTTTGGATATTTATCCAATTCTTCACACCTTGCTGCAAAGTATTATTATCAGTGATTTATTAAAATCAACTCCCATCACAGTCAGAGGTTGAATTAAGGTAAGTTTTACAATTAATCCAAGTAAAATACAAAAGAAAGAAAAGCAAAATAAACGTTCAGGAGAAAATTCACCGGCAGCAGTGCAGCCAACAGCACCACCATTGAATCACCAGGCAGCCACAACTTCCGTGAGATTTTCTATCGCTTGACACAGAAAACCTTTCAAAACCTCTATTTCTAAATGCGGCTTCAGTCCTGCTCCACCTGGCACAGAGGGTCACAGTCAGTAGTCCTCTTGAGAGTGCCTCTGCAAGCGGAGCTGTCGGTGCCTTTAAAGAATTTGAGAGCGAGACAGTAGAATTCATTCAAGTGGAGCCCCCACTGTTTCTCAATCATCGCGACCTGTGAGCGCCCCTCCTGTAGCTGCTGCTTCCCTCCCCCACCTGCATCCCTGACTGTAGCTTGTCCACCCCAAACCAGGTCCCACACCCAACCAGGCTGACCTTGGGTGAGCGCCACTGAGTGAGGCCTCCTGCTGCTTGTTCAGATCCTGCTCTTCCTCAACCAGGTTCAGTTTCAGCATGATGATGGCAGTGAGACCAGCCAAAATAACTGCTCCAGCTCCCCCGACCACAGGTTCCTTCTGTTCTGGCTGCTCCTCCAATCATAGATTCTGTCTCCTGAGGAGCAGCAATAGTGAAAGAGAGAGAACCTGTGATTGGAGGAGCTAGAGAAGCGTGGGAGAGATGGAATTAGTGATTGAAGGAACAACTCCTCACAGATTCTGTCTCTCCCACCTATGGGGTGGCTTGTTCTCTCATTTGTCCCATTGTTAATTTTTTGGACTTTTTGGGGGCTTTTGAGGGCAAATTCACCTGCCACCTCCATGTAATTTTGAACCCTGCTGTAGATGCTGCCAGATCAAATGAACCCATGAATAGGCAGATGAAGATCACTGGGAAAAGAGATGCAGAGCAAGGAAAGAAAATGGTAAAGGAGTTATCATAGACAGAGCAATAGCACAAATAGAAAGAAAAGAAATCAAAATATCCACACTCTGGAAGTTGACGATTTGTTTGAAAGCACAGTAGACATAGGAACCATACGACTGCTTGAAGTGTCTGGGTGTGACAGTGTCTGGCTGTGACAGTTTCTGGGTGCAACAGTGTCCGGGTGCGACAGTGTCTGGGTTTGACAGTATCCAGAGGAAATTCACACAACCATTCAGATCAGGAAGCAGGTGAGAAACAAGCCCACAATAATAAACCTAAAACTGAAGCCTGATACCGGAGCACAGAGTAACATTGTGCCACTTGTCTTATTTTTTGTTTCAATGATAAACACAGGCTGTTGACATTGTAGCGAGCTAACTTTATTGATAACATATTTCCCTAACACACACATATTTGCAGAACTGAATTGTAACAAGGTAGACTCCAACATGTGCTATCTGACCTACAACCCCCAGGTCAGGTGACCCCCCCAACCCCCCCCACCAACCACCATCTAGTATCTAATATTGGAGTCCATTACCGCAATCAACTATTATCATGACATTTCCCTTCTTTAATTTTTTTTGATACAACTCAAGTGCACAAAATCTCTTACCTATTCTTTCTTGCTGTTTTGAGCAGTCTGTTTTATCTTTAACTTATCTTTGTATCTCTTTTTTTTTACAGTTCTTCCACGGGATGTTCTGAATGGCGACAGAGGTGATTCTGAAGGACCAGGGGCCTTCTCCAGCTCTGTGTGACTATCACCCCTTGGATAGTTTTCAGGACTCTCAGGCTTTGTCTGGTTATCTGTTACTTCACTGCTGCATTTTGGTTTTTGATCTGCAACTACACTTTTTGGTTCAGAGCAGAGTTTCATTTGTTTTCCATACGAATTTCTGGTTTCTCCTGTACTGTTGTCCGTTTGGAGTCTGCATTATGTTAGACCTTGGTTCTCCTGTGACAACAGCAGGATTCCAGATCCCTTCTGAATCCTCACCGTCTCTCCCATGTTCAGGTCAGGCAGAGGTTGGGTGCCTCGATCAAAGCATGGTTTCTGCTTCTGCTGTCTCAGTTAGAGCAGGTCCTCGCTGTAGCTCACTGGCTGTGGAAATAACAGTTGGGGTGCAGTTGGAAGCTTAGTTCTTAGTCTTCTGCCCATCAGGAGCTGTGCTGGAGATGATCCAATGCCCTCTAATGGAATATTCCTGAAATCCAGCAGAGCCAGGTAGGGGTCTCTTCCATCCACCTTTGCCTTCTTCAACAGGTGCTTTAAGGTCTGCAAGGTACGGTCTACCATTCCAGTTGGATTGTGGATATTTGGGACTTGACGTAGTTTGGCAAAACTCCCAGTCCTGTGCAAATTAGTGAAACTCAGCATCTGAGAATTGTGGGCTGTTATCTGAGATGAGTACTTCAGGTAGGCCACTGTGAGGATAAATCGATTTTAAATTTTTTTCACAGTGATGATCTTACTATCATTTCTCAGCAGCACAGACTCAAAAAACATTGGGCAAGAGCTTCCAGTTGGCAAGTGGGGGCGAGGCCCGCTTGCTGATGCGTAAAATGATGCGGGATGACGTCAGGTGGAACTCCCGACGTCACCCCGTGTCATTTGCATTTTCAGGTTGGCGGGAGCGCAGCCGAATCAGCTGCGTGCTTGCCGATCTGTCAATGGCCTATTGAGGCCATTGAAGACTAATTAAAATCATTAATGAACTTGCCCGTCCAACCTTAAGGGAGCGCATAGCGTTTCTGAATGGACGTCACGCTGGGCGGGCCTTAATTGGCCCACACATGTGAAATGGTGGTGCTCCCCCAATTGGGGGCACCGATCGGAGGCATGCCCACCCGCGCCCATTCCCGCACATCCCCCCCTCCCCAACAGGGGGAATATTTTTCACTTTGAGTAATAATCTCCTGCTGGTAGGTACTCACTGTTGTCAAATGTGAACAAATCCACTTCAATTTTCTGCCAGGGCCTCTCTGGAACACTGTGTGGTTGAAGTGGTTCTTTTTGTTGTGATTTACTGCACTTTTGGCACACTGCACACGCATTCACCATTTCCCTGGTTTGTGCTCCCATTCCAGCCCAATACATCACATCTCGAGCTCTTCTCCTGCATGTTTTTATGCCGAGGTGACTTTCCATGTATGTGCTGCAGCATTTCTTTCCTCAGTGTTGCAGGAATTATGATCTTTTCTCCCTTGAAAGGTATTCCTTCTGCTACATGAAGTTCCCCATGAAAGCTCCAGAGATCTTGTACAGCTGAAGGGGCTCCGCTCCGGTGTGTGGGCCAGCCAGTTTGTACAATCTGCTGCAGTTTTCTCAGGGTGACGTTGTTCTTGGTCACTTCCCTGATCTCACCCAGTTTAGTTACAGCCACAGGTAAGTTCTTTGTCAGCATATGAACCTGTGGTTCCATTTCTTTATCCCCTTTACGCATGTGACAGAGTGTCTGCGATGTACATTTGCATGCTCGGTTTGTATTCAACTCTGACCTGGTACTTCTGCAGACACATTAGTATCTTTGGATTCTCAGTGGTGCACAGTTCAGGCGTTTTTAAGTATGGCTTCCAAAGGCTTATGATCAGACTCTACCTCCACGTCTTTGCCATAGACAAACTGGTGGAAGTATTCTAGGCCAAACACAATTGCTAGCATTTCTTTCTCTATTTGGGAATGCCGCTGCTGTGTTTCAATCATTGCCATTGAAGCGTATGCCACTGGTGCCTCATTTCGCAAGAGGATAGCTTCCAGGCCAGACTTTGAAGTATCCACTGAGATCCTGACCAATCCCCTAGAACACATCTTTCTACTCGCTCTGTATGTTACCAGTGGTGACAGTAATTATTCTCTTGATTAGCTTCAGATTTTCACAAGCTTTGATTCCAAGAATGGGTTTTGTATCAGTTTTCACCACTATGAATGGAAGTGCTTGACACTGATTTTTGTAGTTCACTTTAAGTGTGCCCTTGCCTTCTACTGCAATTTTTTCACCTGTATATGCAGACAGCTTCACTTTTGTTTTAGTTAGCTGTTTTTCTTTGCTTATCTTACAATATGGGCTTATGGGAATAACATTTGCTTGTGCACCTGTGTCAAGCTTGAAATTCACCATCTCATTGGAAATTTTTAAATCAACCTTCCATTTGTCTTCTTTGGAATTTTTTGTTACTGCACCAACGAGAAGTTCCGTTTCAGTGTCTGGATCAATTGTGTGCACTTTCTTCAATTTATACAGCTTTGTGAAGTGATTTAGTTTATCACAGTTCTTACACTGCTTTGCATAGCCTGGACAACTATGTGGTAAATGTTCTGTTCCGCGTTGGCTGCATTTAAATGTTTTAATAGCAGTTTTGTTCTTTTTACATTCAGATTATCTATTTGTTCTTTCCCGGGGCTGTTCCTGTTTAACTGCATCTAACTGCTTGACCATGTGTGGCTTATCATGTTCTGTTACCTGTTTAACCTGGCATTTTGTTGTCTCTGCTGCTCTGTAGATATTTATTGCTTTCTCCAGCTTAAGATCAACTTCTCTCAAAAGCCATTCTCTCAGAGAGTCATTTGTGATTGCAAATGATTCCATCTTGGGTGAGTGATTCTTCAAGCTCTCCAAATTCACATGGTTTAGCTCATTTTCTCAGCTCAGTTACATACTGACTAATGTTGTCACTGCCTTGTGTACACGTAGAAAATCAGTATCTTTTATATATGATATTTTTCTTAGGGCTGCAGTAGGCTTCAAATTTTTCCATTATTTCTTTCAAGTCATTTCGTTTCTCATCAATTTCAAACGTGAATGTGTTATGGCTTCTAGGGCTGTTTCCCCTGCTATGTGACAAAAGATGGAAGACTGTACCTGAGGGTCTTTTTTATCACTGTCTGTTGCTGTGAGTTACAGCTCTAATCGCTGCCAGAACCTCCTCCAGTTTTTGGTGAGATTTCCCTCCAAACTGAGCTCTGTCGGTGGTTTCAGAACCTCCATTGTTGCATTTAGTTTGCTTCTGACACCACGGGTGGGATTTTCCACACCCGCCCGCTATGATCTTCCGGTCCCGCCTCAACTCCGTGAGCTTCTGGCTGGGGCACTGCCTCGCCTGCGGTGGGCCCCGTCTGCGATGGGGTCGGAAAAGCCCAGCCCATGTCTCATTTTTTTGTTTCAGTGATGCACACATTGTGTTGACATTGTAACTGAACTTTTATTGATAACACATTTTCCTAACATAAACACTTATCGGCAGTAACTGAATTCGATCAAGACAGGCTCCAACATGTGCTATCTGACTTTCAGCTTCCAGGTCAGGTGACTCCATATCTTGTACAGAGTGCAGCATAGTATCTAATATTGGAGTCTACTACTACAATCAACTATTATCATTGACACCGCTCAGACTATACCAGAACATCTTCGCTGAAAATTTGCAAGAAAACGGTTACACAAAGAAAGATGCTCTGAAATCAAGCAATGACGTTAACATCATACGGGGGGACTGAGATTCAACAGAAACAACCCAAATCAGAGGGACACAGAAAGGAGAAAGACTTTAACTGTATGTTCTATATCTCTGAAAACAATGGTCCTGCTATTCCGAGATTAAGAAGTTGTGAAGAGCTGCAGCTGATCTCAGTAAATCATGAGATGAAGGAGACATTGGTGAAGGTTGAAGGGAAAACTCAGTGAAAAGCAGCCTCCAATCAGAAGCAACAAGGTAATTGCCTGTCTCCCAGAACCTGCAGATTGGGTAAATTCCATCATTATGGGAGACAACATGCAAAGTCAAATGCATGAGTTGCAATCAGATTTTGAAATTCTCAAGGCCAATATTGAAAGACACAAAGAGCTCTTGACAGAAAAGGAAAAAGAGCTCATTTGGAAGGTTCAGGCAGCTAAAGAAGATTTCCAGAAATTTACAGGACTCCAAGATGAAAGGTTAGAACTAGAAAATAAAGTCTCTGAGCCGGAAAGACTGAAGACTTAGCTGGACAAGACATGGCTTATTGAAAAAGAGCATATGGAAGGTAAACTGCAAACAGTACAGTTAGCAGAGGAGGCGTCCAAGATGGAGATCCTGAACTTCAGGTCAAAACTTCAACAGCATGTTCTTCAAATAGAAGAACTTGATAAAGAAAAGCATGACAATGCTGAGCTCAGGCAGTGAATTAGTGAACTACAGATGCAACTTCTCAGTCGATCACAGTGGGAGAATGATTTATTGGATTTATGGGAAATGTTGGAGTGTTTCAAAGAGGAAATAGAGAATGCAAGAAGCCTAGCTGAGCAGGCACAGCAGGGAGCTGAAAAACTGTTGGAAGAAATCCTCATCAAGCAGTTGGAAGAGAAACATTAGCTGCAGAATCATAGCACAAATCCTGAACAGAAGTACTGCAAGGCTGAAGACCATTTAGTCTGCTGCTTTAGCTCAAAGGCAGAGGCACAACATCAAGCATAACTCCAGTAAAACTAGGCACAACATCGCCAATACCATGTGCCAACCCATCACTCAGAGTAATGAATGCCAACTTCACAAGATGGAGGCACAACATCCTACCATCAAAGTGATACCTTGAATAATAACAATAAAAGGCTTTTAAAGCATTCAGTTTAATTATAAAAGTTGTTTGTAAATCTTCTTTAGTTTCGACATAATAAAAAAAAGTTAATGATTGGGACAGCTACATTGATACATGGTGATGGTGTGTTATAGTTCACTCAAGGAGAGCAAGCTGCTGAGGAAACATCCACTTTTCCGTGCATGTTGTAGTCTGGAGCTATGGATGATGATGGTCGAGGCTCCAACATATTTTCCATCACATGGATGACCAGGAATCTCTCCCCTTCTTACCGCCTGCCATTGGAGTGTGTTGGGAGGATTTGCATGTCGATAATCAACCTGTTTGGCCACGTTATGAATGGACCTTCATTGGCCATTAAGTCCTGGAGTGGGACTTGAACTCAGTGCTTCTGGCTCAGAGACCTTCATATTGATATATAGAGGCACGATATTTTTTAAAGGGAAAGGGATATTATCTTGCTATATTATTGGTAAAGAGTTACGAGTGAAATTGTTTATTCACATGTATATCCAGAGTGCTACCTCACTCACTGCACTACAGTCACGTGCCAAGCACCAATGTACCAGTCTGCAGCACATGGTGCCCTCTCTGAAATATGTTCAAAGAAAGCTCTAGCATTTTGGGCTGAATTCTTGTCCCAAAGGTGAGCAAAACCTCTTCAGGAAGACCAAACGGGAGGCATGCGGGGCTTCATTTTCACACTTATCCTCCGATTCCTGTCACCTGCCATTTTCCACTGTCTGGTTTACACACTGCCCGGTTTACATACTGTTGGATTTACTCACACTCTGGCCTGAATCTGGCGCTCATCAGACGCGCAATCGGTAGGCCCGGAAGCAGAAGTAAAATGTGCTCCTGGCTGTAATCAGTACCCCCCCCCCCACCCCCCAGCGCAATTTCATGTTGCCTGGCCTATTTTCAGGCAGCCAGAAGGAAGCACAAGTTCTGAAAGGCTCAGCACAGCCCATTGTGTGGGGGTTGGGTGGGGTGGTGGTTGCTCGGGAAGAGGGCGGGTGTCAAGAAAAGTGGGGACATGGGTGGGTGCTTCTAATGAGCCCTGTGAAGGCAGACAGTTGCAGCAGAGCTGCCTCAGGGGGATGCAGAACTGGACAGATTAAATAGGAAGGACAAAATTCAGCAAACTATGTCCATGCAGCACATTCAAGCACCTGACAGTGGATCTTAAAAAACCTCAGTCCCCAGACATCTTTTTTTAATTATATTTCACTCTGGACATTTCATCCCGCCCTGGATTGAGGTTGTAATGATAGCGTGAAGGCCATCTGGCCCAATTGGCCAGTACGCCAACCATGAAAGTAGATGGGCCACGTAAAATCGCAGTCAATTGCCTCATTAATGGGCTTAATTGCCCACTTAATTGTTGGAGCATGCACTTCCGACTGCTTCACGCGTCCACTGAGTGAAACATTGTGCATTTGCCCAATGACTTTGGGGTGTGCACCCAACAACTTGTGTGATTTCACGTGCTGTTGGGGTGAACGTGCACCCGCACAAGCGGTTTAAAATTCTGGCCCCTGATTTACCCACTGCCTGATTTACACATTGCCTGATAAACAGACTGCCTTAAGTACACAATGCTTGATTTACCCACAGCCTGATTTACCCACCGCCTGATTAAAACACTGCCTGACTTACACACTGCAAGATTTACACACTGCCTGACTTAAACAATGTATCCAATGTCTGATTTACCAACAGCCCTGATTTACCCACTGCCTGACTTACACACTGCCTGATTTATCCACTGCTTGACTTACACAATGCCGATGTATCCAAATTCTAATTTGCCAACAGCCTGGTTTACCCACTGCCTGACTTACACACTGCCTGATTTACCCACTGCCTGATTAAAACACTGCCTGACTTACACACTGCCTGATTTACCCACAGGCTGATTTACCCACTGCCTGACTTACACAATGCCTGATGTATCCAATGTCTGACTTACCAGCAGCCTGAGTTACCCACTGCCTGACTTACACACTGCCTGATTTACCCACTGCCTGATTAAAACACTGCCTGATTTACCCACTGCCTGATTAAAACACTGCCTGATTTACACACTGCCTGATTTACACACTGCCTAATTTACACACTGCCTGATTTACCCACTGCCTGATTAAAACACTGCCTGATTAAAACACTGCCTGACTTACCCACTGCCTGATTTACACACTGCCTGATTTACACACTGCCTGATTTACTCACTGCCTGATTAAAACACTGCCTGATTTACACACTGCTTGATTTACACACCGCCTGATTTACACACCGCCAGATTTACTCACTGCCTGATTTACCCGTTGCCTGATTTACTTACTGCCTGATTTACCCACTGCCTGATTTACACACCAGTTGATTTATTCACAGAATCACAGTGCAGACGAGGGCCTTCGGCCCATCGATTCTGCACTGACACGTGAGAAACACCTGACCTACCTACCTAATCCCATTTAACAGCATATGGCCCAAAGCCTTGAATGTTATGATGTGCCAAGTGCTCATCCAGGTACTTTTTAATGGATGTGAGGCAACCCGCCTCCACCACCCTCCCAGGCAGTGCATTCCAGACCGTCACTACCCTCTGGGTAAAAAGGTTTTTCCTCACATTCCCCCTTAAACCTCCTGCCCCTCACCCTGAACTTATGTCCCCGTGTGACTGACCCTTCAACTACGGGGAACAGGTGCTCCCTATCCATCCTGTCCATGCCTCTTATAATCTTGTACACCTTGATCAGGCCGCCCCTCAGTCTTCTCTGCTCCAACCAAAACAACCCAAGTCTATCCAACTTCTTTTCATATCTTAAATGTTTCATCCCAGGCAACATCCTGGTGAATCTCCTCTGCACCCCCCCCCAGTGCAATCACATCCTCTCTATAACGTGGTAACCAGAACTGCCCACAGTACTCCAGTTGTGGCCTCCCCAAGGTTCTATATAACTCCAACATGACCTCCCTACTTTTGTAACCTATGCCTCGATCGATAAAGGCAAGTGCCCTGTAAGCCTTTTTCAACACAACACTAACATGCCCCTCTGCCTTCAGAGATCTATGGTCACACACGCCAAGGCCCCTTTGTTCCTCAAAACTTCCTAGTGTCATGCCGTTCATTGAATACTTCCTTATCAAATTACTCCTTCGAAAGTGTATCACCTCACACTTTTCAGAGTTAAATTGCATCTGACACTTATCTGCCCATTTGACCATACTGTCTACATCTTCCTGTAGCCCAAGACACTCAACCTCACTGTTAACCACCCGGCCAATCTTAGTGTCATCCGCAAACTTACTAAACTTACCCCCCACATAGTCATCTATGTTGTTTATATAAATGACAAATAATAGGTGACCCAGCACAGATCCCCGTGGTATGCCACTGGACACGGGCTTCCAGTCACTAAAGCACCCTTCTGTCATCACCCTCTGTCTCATACAACTAAGCCAATTTTGAATCCATCTTATCAAATTACCCTGTATCCTATGTGCCTTTGCCTTCTTTATAAGTCTCCCATGTGGGACCTTGTCAAAGGCTTTGCTGAAATCGATATAAACTACATCAACTACACTACGCTCGTCTACACACATGGTCACCTCCTCAAAATATTCAACCAAATTTATTAGGCATGATCTCCCTCTGACAAAGCCATGCTGACTACCCCTGATCAAACCTTGCCTCTCCAAGTGGAGATAGATTCTCTCCTTCAGAATTTTCTCCAATAGTTTCCCTACCACTGATGTGAGACTTACTGGCCTGTAGTTCCCTGGCTTATCTCTACAACCCTTCTTAAAGAGTGGAACCACATTAGCTGTTCTCCTGTCCTCTGGCACCTCCCCCGTGGCCAGAGAGGAATTAAAAATTTGAGTCAGAGCTCCTGTGATCTCCTCCCTTGCCTCCTTCAGCAGTCTGGGACACAAATCATCTGGACCTGGAGATTTGTCCACTTTTAAGCCTGCCAACACCTCCAATACCTTCTCACTCCCTATATCAATTTGCTTAAGAACCTTGCAGTCTCTATCCCTGAGTCCGATACTTTCATCCTCATTCTCTTGGGTGAAGACGGATGTGAAGTATTTGTTCAACACTCTAGTGATATCCTCTGGCTCCACCCATAGATTGCCCCCTTGGTCACTTATAGACCCTACTCTTTCCCTGGTTATCCTCTTCCATTGATATACTTATAAAATATCTTGGGATTTTTCCTACTTTTACCAGCCAGAGCTTTCTCATACCCCCTCTTTGCTCTCCTAATTGCTTTCTTAAGCTCCACCCTTCACAAATGCCTCTGCTGATTTGCTTCCCTTGTACCTGCTAAAAGCCTCTCTTTTCCTTCTCATCGCAACCTGAATATTTCTGGTCATCCATGGTTCTCTGAGCTTGTTACTCCTTTCTATCACCCTAGAGGGAACATGTTGAGCCTGTACCCTCCCCATTTACTTTTTGAACATCCCCCACTGTTCCTCTGTAGATTTCCCCACAAGTAGCTGTTCCCAGTCTACCTTGGCCAGATCCTGCCTTATTTTACTAAAATCCATTCTCTCCCAATCTAAAACATTTTTTTGCAACTTGTTGATTTCTTTGTCCATAACAAACTGAAACTGTACCATATTGTGGTCGCTGATGCTAAAACACTCGCCCACCGCCACCTCTCCGGCTTCATTCCCCAGAATTAGGTCCAGCACTGCGCCGTCCCTTGTTGGACTCTCCACATATTGACCTAAAAAGTTCTCCTTTACACATTTCAAGAAACCCACTCCATCCAAGCCCTTAACACTATGTCTATCCCAATTAATGTCGGGAAAGTTGAAATCATCTAATATAATTACCCTATTGTTATTGTTTTTACACACCTCCACAAATTGTGCACATATTTGCTCCTCAATTTCCAGCTGACTATCTGGGGGTCTGTGATAAACACCTAATAATGTGGTTGCACCTTTTTTATTCCTAAGCTCTACCCACAAAGCTTCATTTGATGCCTCTCCAAGATATCATCTCTCCTTACTGCAGTAACTGACTCCTTAACTAATAATGCAATGCCTCCTCCTCTTTTACACCCTCCCGTCTTGCCTAAAGATTCTATATACCAGAATGCTGAGCTGCCAATCCTGCCCTTCCCTCAACCATGTCTCAGTGATGGCTACTATATCATAATTCCACATGTCAATCCTCACCATTAACTCATCCGTTTTACCTGTAATACTCCTGGCATTAAAGTAGAGTTCATCCAGTCTTGCCTTACTCCCTTGAAACTTAATACAGCTATACTCCCTCTTACTTGATTGTTTTACTGTATTATGATATGTCCCTATTCTGCTAACATTCTGTGTCCCCTCCCCCTGATTAGTTTAAACTCCTCCCAACAGCATTAGCAAACCCGCCCGCAAGGATGTTAGTCCCACTCTGGTTCAGATTTAGACCGTCCTGCTTATAGAGGTCCCACCTTCCCCAGAAAAAGTCCCAGTGATTCAGGAATCTAAAACCCTCCCTCCTGCACCAACTCTTAAGCCACGTATTCATCTGTGCTATCCTCCTATTTCTGAGCACACTAGCACGTGGCACTGGAGTAATCCAGAGATTACAACCTGAGAGGTCTTGCTTTTTAGTCTACTGCTTAACTCCCTGAATTTTTGATGCAAGACCTCATCGCTTTTTCTATCTACGTCATTGGTACCAACATGTACCATGACCTCTGCCTTATCACCCTCCCCCTTCAGGATGACCTGCAACCGTTCAGTGGCATCCCTGACCCTGGCACCAGGGAGGCAATACACCATCCTGGAGTCATGTTGACGGCCACAGTAGTGCCTATCTGTTCCCCTGAATATAGAATCCCCTATTACTATTGCTATTCCTCACTTCCTCCCCTCCTGTACAGACAGGCCACTTGTGGTGCATGAAGACTGGCTCTGTCCGCACTCCCGGGAGGAAACAGCGCCCTCATCAGCCTCCAAAATGGAATACCGATTTGTGAGCAGGACCCCAGAGGACTCCTGAACCATCTGCCTGTTTCTCTTGGATTGCCTGGTGGTCACCCATTCCCTTCCTTACTCAAGTCCCTTCATCTGCGGTGTGATCACCTCTCTAAACGTGATATCGACTGCCTGATTTACCCAGTGCTTGATTTGCCCACTGCCTGATTTACTCACTGCCAAAGTTACCCACTGCCTGATGTACCCAATGCCTGGTATGCTCCCTGCCTGATTTACCCGCTGACTGATTTACTCATTGCCTGATTTACTCACTGCCTGATTTACCTGCTGCCTGATTTATCCACTGCCTGATTTACCCGCTGCCTGTCTGATTTAGGAACTTCCTGATTTATTCACTGCCTGATTTACACATTGGCTGATTAGCAACTGCCTCATTTACTCACAGCCTGATTTACCCATTGCCTGATATACCCAGCACCTGATTTACTCAAGGCCTGATTTACACACAGCCTGATTTACTCACTAAACAAAAACAAAAATACCTGGAAAAACTTAGCTGGTCTGGCAGCATCAGCAGAGAGGAACACAGTTAACATGTTGAGTCTGAATGACCTTTCAACAGAACTAAGTAGAAATGGAAGAGAGGTGAAATATAAGCTGGTTTAAGTGGGAGTGGGGCAATTCGAGCTGGTGTTGAAGGTGGGGATATTATCTAAGGAATGTGCTAATTAAGGGTAGAAAGCAGGACAAGCAAGGTACAGATAGCCCCAGTGGAGGTGGGGTGGGGTGAAGGAATCGAAAAAGGCTAAAAGGTAGAGAGTTTAAACAATGGATGGAAATACATTTAAAAATAGTGGAAGTAGGTGGGAAAAGAAAAATCTATATAAATTATTGGAAAAAAAGGGGGAAATCGAAAAGGGGTGGGGATGGAGGAAAGAGTTCATGATCTAAAATTGTTGAACTCAATATTCAGTCAGGAAGGCTGTAAAGTCTCCGTCGCATCTGTTCTGCATGATTTGAACACTGCCTGATGAACCCACTGCCTGATTGAACCACAGCCTGATTTCAGCACTGCCTGATTTGCACAACTTCATAATTTACTCACAGCCTGATTTACCCACTGCCTGATATACACACTGCCTGATTTACCACTGCCTGATTTACTCACTGCCTGATGTACAGACTGCCTAATTTACTCACTGCCTGAATTCCTCATTGCCTGTTTTATCCACTGGCAGATTTCCACACTGCCTGATTTACCAACTGCCTGATGTACCAACTAGTTTACTGACTGATTTTCTGAATACGTGATTTTAACACTGCCAAATTTTCCCATTGCCTGATTGAACCACAGCCTGATTTAAGAATTGTCTGATTTTCACACTGTCTATTTTACTCACTGCCTGATATATACTCTGCGTGATTTACTCAATGACATATTTACTCACTGCCTGATATGCACACTGCCTGATTTACCCACTGTCTGAATTACTCACTGCCTGATTTACTCGCTGCCTGATTTACTCACTGCCCTGATGCACACATTGCCTGATTGATTCACTGCCTGATTTACTTACTGCCTGATGTACACACTGACTGATTTAATCACTGCCTGATTTACTTACTGCCTGATATACTCACTGCCTGATGTACAAACTGCCTGATTTACTCACTGTCTGATTTACTCGCTGCATAATTTACTTGCTGCCTGAAAAAGACACTGACTGATTTACTCACTGCCTGATTTACTCACTGCCTGATATACTTACTACCTGATGTAAATTCTGCCTGAATTTCTCCCTGTCTGATTTATGCACTGCCTGATTTACACATTGCCTGACTTCCTCACTGCTTGATTTATCCACTCCCTTATTGTCTCAGTGCCTAATTTACACAGTGCCTGACTCACCCATTGCCAGATTTGCTGACTGCATGATTTGAACACTGCCTGATGAACCCACTGTCTGATTGAACCACAGCCTGATTTCAGCACTGCCTGATTTGCACAACTTCATAATTTACTCACAGCCTGATTTACCCACTGCCTGATATACACACTGCCTGATATACTCAATGCCTGATTTACTCACTGCCTGATTTACCCACTGCCTGATATACACACTGCCTGATATACTCAATGCCTGATTTACTCACTGCCTGTTTTACTTAGTGCCTGATATACTCACTGTCTGATATACTCACTGTCTGATATAGTCACTGCCTGATTTACACCCTGCCTGATTTATTCAATCCCTTATTTACTCAATGCTTGATTTACTCACGGCCTGATTTACTCACTGCCTGATGTACAGAGTGCCTTATTTACCCATTGCCTTATTTACCCACTGCCTGATTAACCAACGGCCTGATTTACCACCGACTGATTTACTCACTGCCTGATGTACAGACTGCCTGATTTACTCACTGCCTGATTTACTCAATGCCTGATTTAACCGCTGCCTGCTTTATACACTGCCTGATTTTCACACTGCCTGAATTCCTCACTGCCTGTTTTATCCACTGGCAGATTTCCACACTGCCTGATTTCCACACTGCCTCATTTACCCACTGCCTGATGTACCAACTGGTTTACTGACTGATTTTCTGAATACGTGATTTTAACACTGCCAAATTTTCCCACTGCCTGATTGAACCACAGCCTGATTTAAGCATTGCCTGATTTGCACACTGTCTATTTTACTCACTGCCTGACATATACTCTGCATGATTTACTCAATGACATATTTATTCAATGCTTGATTTAAACACTGCCAGATTTACCCATTGCCTGCTTTTTACACTGCCTGACTTCCTCACTGCCTGATTTATCCACTCTCTGATTGTCTCAGTGCCTGATTTACACACTGCCGGATTCACCCATTGCCAGATTTGTTGACTGCATGATTTGAACACTGCCTGATGAACCCACTGCCTGATTGAACCACAGCCTGATTTCAGCACTGCCTGATTTGCACAACTTCATAATTTACTCACAGCCTGATTTACCCACTGCCTGATATACACACTGCCTGATTTACCACTGCCTGATTTACTCACTGCCTGATGTACAGACTGCCTAATTTACTCACTGCCTGAATTCCTCACTGCCTGTTTTATCCACTGGCAGATTTCCACACTGCCTGACCGCAGGTGTCCTGCAAAGCGGTTGCCCAGTGTACGTTTGGTCTCTCCAATATAGGGGAGACCACATTGGGAGCAACGAATGCAGTAGACTAAGTTGGGGGAAATGCAAGTGAAATCTGTTCCGATGATGCTACCTTCAAAAACAGCACCACCCCATGCCCACGCAAAAGATGCAACACCTGCCCCTTCACTTCCTTTCTCCTCACCATCCAAGGGCCCAAACACTCCTTTCAAGTGAAGCAGCATTTCACTTGCATTTCCCCCAACTTAGTCTACTGCATTCGTTGCTCCCAATGTGGTCTCCTCTACATTGGAGAGACCAAACGTAAACTGGGCGACCGCTTTGCAGAACACCTGTGGTCTGTCTGCAAGAATGACCCAAACCTCCCTGTCGCTTGCCATTTTAACACTCCACCCTGCTCTCTTGCCCACGTGTCTGTCCTTGGCTTGCTGCATTGTTCCAGTGAAGCCCAACGCAAACTGGAGGAACGACACCTCATCTTCCGACAAGGCACTTTACAGCCTTCCGGACTGAATATTGAATTCAACAACTTTAGGTCTTGAGCTCCCTCCCCCATCCCCACCCCCTTTCTGTTTCCCCCTTCCTTTTTTTTCCAATAAATTATATAGATTTTTCTTTTCCCACCTATTTCCATTATTTTTAAATATTTTAAAACCTGTTATGCTCTCCCCACCCCCACTAGAGCTATACCTTGAGTGCCCTACCATCCATTCTTAATTAGCACATTCGTTTAGATAATATCACCAACTTTAACACCTATGTGTTCTTTTGTCTATTGTTGTTGACATCTTTTGATGATCTGCTTCTATCACTGCTTGTTTGTCCCTACAACCAAACCAACCCCCTCCACCTCTCTCGCTCTCTCTCTCTCTCTCTGCACCCCCCCCCACACACCTTAAACCAGCTTATATTTCAACTCTTTCTTGGACTCGAACTCAAGTTCTGTCGAAAGGTCATGAGGACTCGAAACGTCAACTCTTTTCTTCTCCACCGATGCTGCCAGACCTGCTGAGTCTTTCCAGGTAATTCTGTTTTTGTTTTGGATTTCCAGCATCCGCAGTTTTTTTATTTTTATCTTTGATGTAAATGCTGCCTTATTTACTCGCTGCCTGATTTACCTGCTGCCTGATTCAGACACTGCCTGATTTACTCACTGTCTGAATTGCACGTTGCCTGATTTACCTGCTGCCTGAATACACACTGTCTGAGTTACTCACTGCCTGATGTAATCATTGCCTTATTTACTCGCTGCCTGATTTAGATACTGCCTGATTTACTCGCTGCCTGATGTACCTGCTGCCTGATTTACACACTGCCTGATTTACACACTGCCAGGTGTAAAGACTGCCTGATGTAAACATTGCCTTATTACTTGCTGTCTGATTTATTCATTGCCTGATTTACACACTGCCGGACTTCCTCACTGCCTGATTAACCACTGTCTGATGTAACTGTTGTCTGATTTACTCACTGCCTGATTTACTCACTACCTGATTTACACACAGTCTGGTTTATTCACTGCCAGATTTGCTGACAGCCTGATGTACACCCAACCTAATTTATTCACTGCCAGATTTACCCACTGCCTGATTTACACACTGCCTGATTTGCACACTGCCTAATTTGCACACTGCCTGATTTGCACACTGTCTGATTTACACCCTGCCTAATTACCCACTGCTGATTACACACTACCTGATTTACTCACTGCCTGATGTAAAGACAGCCTGATGTAATTGCTGCCTTATTTACTCACTGCCCAATTTAGACATTGCCTGATATACTCACTGCCTGATTTACCTGCTGCCTGATTTAGACACTGCCTTATTAACTCGCTGCCTGATTTACACACTGCCTGATTTACTCACTGCCAGTTGTAAAGACTGCCTTATGTAAACACTGCCTTATTTACTTGCTGTCTGATTTATTCAATGCATGATTTACCCACTGCTTGACGTCCTCACTGCCTCTGATTTACCCACTTCCTGATTTTCCCACTGTCTGAATTACTCACTTTCTGATTTATACACTGCTTGATTTACCCGCTGCCTGATGTAACCGTTGTCTGATTTACTCACTGCCTGATTTACTGTCCGCATGATTTGAACACTGGCTGATTTATTCACTGCCTAATTTACACACTGCCTGATTTACACACTGTCTGCTTTACACGCTGTCAGATTTACACGCTGTCAGATTTACACCCAGCCTGGTTTACTCACTACCGGATTTACTGACAGCCTGATGTACACCTGACCTAATTTACTCACTGCCAGATTTACCCACTGCCTGATTTACACACTACCTGATTTGCACACTGTCTGATTTACACACTGCCTAATTACCCACAGTCTGATTACACACTGCCTGATTTACTCACTGCCTGATTTACTCACTGCCTGATGTAATTACTGCCTTATTTACTCACTGCCCAATTTAGAAGCTGCCTGATTTACTCGCTGCCTGATTTACCTGCTGCCTGACTTACACACGGCCTGATTTACACGCTGCCTGATTTACTCACTGCCAGGTGTAAAGACTGCCTTATGTAAACACTGCCTTATTTACTTGCTGTCTGATTTATTCATTGCATGATTTACTCACTGCCTGACGTCCTCACTGCCTGATTTACCCACTTCCTGATTTTCCCACAGGCTGAATTACTCACTTTCTGATTTACACACTGCTTGATTTACCCGCTGCCTGATGTAACCGTTGTCTGATTTACTCACTGCCTGATTTGCTGTCTGCATGATTTGAACACTGCCTGATTTACCACAGCCTGCTTTATGTACTGCCTGATTTACACACTGCTGGATTACTCACTCCCTGATTTAAGCACTGTCTGATTTACCCACTGCCTGTTGTACCCACAGTCTGGTTTACTTTCTGCCTTATTAGCCACTTGTTGATTTACACACTGCCTAATTTAACCACTGCCTGAATTACCTACTGCCTGATTTCCTGACTGCCTGATGTATACACTGCCTTATTTACTTGATGCCTGATTTACCTGCTGCCTGATTTACACACAGCCTTGTTTACTCACTGCTGGATTTACTGACAGCCTGATGTACACACTGCCTGATTTGCACACTGCCTGATTTGCACATTGCCTGATGTGAAAACTGCCTGATGTGAAAACTGCCTGATGTGAAAACTGCCTGATGTAAACACTGCCTGATGTAAACACTGCCTGATTGACTCCCTGTCTGATTTATTCACTGCCTGACTTTGTCACTGCCTGATTTACTCACTGCATATTGCACACGATGTCTCATTTTCTCTCTGCCTGAATTCCTCATTGATAGATATACCCACTGCCTAATTTATACACTGTCCATTGTTCCGACTGCCTGATTGAAAAACTGCCTGATTTAGCCACTGCCAGATTCAACCACTGCCTGATTTACACAGAGCCTGATTTAGCGGTGCCTGATTTACTCACTGCCTGATTTGCACACTACCTGGTTTACTCACTGCCTGATTTAGACACTAGCTGATGTATACACTGCCTGATTTGCTTGCAGCCTGATTTACCCGCTGCCTGATTTACACACTGACTGATTTAATCAATGCCTGATTTACCCACTGCCTGATTTACTCACTGCCTGATTTACTCACTGCCTGATTTGCACACTGCCTGATTTGCACACTGCCTGATTTGCACATGGCCTGATTTACTCACTGTCTGATGTCCAGACAGCCTGATGTAATCGCTTCTTTACTTACTCACTGCCCGATGTAGACACTGCCTGATTTACTCACTGCCTGATTTACTCACTGCCTGGTTGACTCACTGCCTGATGTAAAGACTGCCTGATGTAAACGCTGCCTCATTTACTCGCTGCCTCATTTTCCTCCTGCCTGATTGATACACTGCCTGATTTACTCACTGTCTGAGTTACACACTGCCTAATTACCCATTGCCTGATTACACACTGCCTGATTTACTCACTGCCTGATTTACACACTGCCTGATTTAATCACTGCCAGGTGCAAAGACTGCCTGATGTAAACACTGCCTTATTTACTTGCTGTCTGATTTACTCACTGCCTGATTTACACACTGCCAAACTTCCTCAATGCCTGAGTTACCCATTGCCTGATTTACCCACTATCTGAATTACTCACTTTCTGATTTACACACCGCCTGATATACCCGCTGCCTGACGTAACCGTTGTCTGATTTACTCACTGCCTGATTTACCCATAGCCTGCTTTACACACTACCTGGATTACTCATTGTCTGATTTACTCACAGCCTGAAATACACACAGCCTGATTTACTCACTACCTGACGTAAACACCGCCTGATTTATTCACTGACTGATATACACAGTATCTGATTTACTCACTGCCTGATTTACTCGATGCCTGATTCAATTGCTGCCATATATAATGCAGTGACTGATTTACTCACTGCCTGATTTACACGCTGTCTGGTTTATTCACTGCCTGATTTATTCACTGCCTGATTTACACGCTGTCTGGTTTATTCACTGCCTGATTTACTCACTGCCCAAATTATTCACTGCCTCGTTTATTCAATGTCTTATCGAAATAATGCCTGATGTACACACTGCTTGATTTACTCACTGCATGATTTACTCACTGCACGATTTACCCACTGCCTGCTTTACTCACTGCATGATTTACCCACTGCCTGCTTTTCCCACTGCCCGATGTAGACACTGCCTGATTTACACAGTGCCTGATTTACACAGTGCCTGATTTACACACTGCCAGGTGTAAAGACTGCCTGATGTAAATACTGCCTTATTTACTTGCTGTCCGATTTATTCACTGCCTGATTGACACACTGCTGGACTTCCTCACTGCCTGATTTACCCACTGCCTGAATTTCCCACTGTCTGAATTACTCACTTTCTGATTTACACACTGCTTGATTTACCCGCTGCCTGATGTAACCATTGTCTGATTTATTCAATGCCTGATTTACTGTCTGCATGATTTGAACACTGCCTGATTTACCCACAGCCTGCTTTACACACTGCCTGGTTTACTCACTGCCTGATTTGCTCTGTGCCTGATTTACTCACTGCCTGATATACTCACTGCCTGATATACCCACCGCCTGATATACACACTTCCTTAATAATTCAGTGCTGAATTAACTCACTGCCTGATGCACACACTGAGTGATTTACTCACTGCCTGATTGATTCACTGCCTGATTTACACACTGCCTGATTTACCCACTGTCTGATTTACATTCTGCCTGGTTTACCCACTGCCTGATGTAACTGTTCTCTGATTTTCTCACTGCCTGATTTACTGTCTGATGATTTGAACATTGCCTGATTTATCCACTCCCTACTTTACACATTGCCTGGTTTAATCACTGCCTGATTTACACACTGCCTGATTTACTCACTGCCTGATTTACGCACTGATTGCTTTACACATTGCCTGATTTACTCACTGCCTGATGTACACACTTCCTCATTTACTCACTGTCTGACTTACCTACTGCCTGATTTACACACTGCTGGATTTACTCACTGCCTGATTTACACATGGCCTGATTTACTCACTGCCTGATTTACACATGGCCTGATTTACACATGGCCTGATTTACACATGGCCTGATTTACACAATGCCTGATGGACACACTGCCTGATGGACACACTGCCTGATGGGCACACTGCCTGATGGGCACACTGCCTGATTTAATCACATCTTGGTGTACATATTGCCTGATATACTCACTGCCTGATTCAGCTGCTGACTGCTTTAAACACTGCCGGATTTACTGACAGCTTGATGTACACGCTACCTAATTTACTCGCTGCCAGGTTTACTCACTGCCTGTTTTGCACACTGCCTGATTTGCTCTCTGCCTGATGTGAAAACTGCCTGATGTAATCACTTTCTGATTGACTCCCTGTCTGATTTAGTCACTGCCTGACTTCGTCACTGCCTGATTTACTCACTGCATTTGCACGCACAGCCTTATTTTCTCTCTGTCTGAATTCCTCACTTGCAGATATAACCACTGCCTGATTTAGACACTGTCTGTTGTTCCGACTGCCTGATTGGAAAACTGCCTGATTTAGCCACTGCCAGATTCAACCACTGCCTGATTTACACAGTGCCTGATTTACCCGCTGCCTGATTTACTCACTGCCTGATTTGCACACCACCTGATTTACTCACTGCCAGATTGAGGCACTGCCTGATGAATACACTGCCTGAGTTACTCGCAGCCTGATTTACCCGCTTCCTTATTTACATACTGCCTGGTTTACTCACTGCCTGGTTTACTCACTGCCTGATTTACTCACGGCCTTATGTAAAAACGGCCTTATTTACTCGCTGCCTGATTTACCTCCTGCCTGATTTACTCACTGTCTGATTTATACACTGCCTGATTACCCACTGCCTGATTACACACTGCCTGATTTACTCACTGTCTGATGTAAAGGCAGCCTGATGTAATCGCTGTCTTACTTACTCACTGCCTGATTTAGACACTGCCTGATTTACCTGCTGCCTAATTTACTCACTGTCTGATTTACCTGCTGCCTGATTTACACACTGCCTGATTTACACACTGCCAGGTGTAAAGACTGCCTGATGTAAACACTGCCTTATTGACTTGCTGTCTGAATTATTCACTTTCTGATTGATACACTGCCTGATATACCCACTGCCTGATGTAACCGTTGTCTGATTTACTCACTGCCTGATTTACTGTCTGCATGATTTGAACACTGCCTGATTTACCCACAGCCTGCTTTACACACTGCCTGGTTTACTCACTGCCTGATTTACACACTGCCTGATTTACACACTGCCTGATTTACTCAATGCCACATTAACTCACTGCCTGATGCACACACTGATTGATTTACTCACTGTCTGACTGATTCACTGCCTGATTTCCTCACTGCCTGATATACAGAATTCTTGCTTTACACACTGCCCGATTTACTCGCTGCCTGATTTAATTGCTGCCGGATATAGACACTGACTGATTTACTCACTTGCTGAATTACTCACTGCTTGATTTACATGCTGCCTGGTTTATTCAATGCCTTATCAAAACAATGCCTGATGTACACATTGCCTCATTTACTCAATGGCTTATTTTCTCACTGCCTGATTTAAACTCTGCCCCATTTACTCACTATCCAATTTACTTACTGTCTGATTTACACGGTGCCTAAAATACACGCTGCTGGCTCTCCTCACTGCCAATTTATTCACTGCCATTTACTCACTGTCTGACGTAAACATCTCCTGATTAACACATAGTCCGATTTACTCAATGCCTGATTTACTCATAGCTGCATTAATCACTGCCTGATGTACAAACTGACTGATTTACTCACTGCCTGATAGATTCACTGCCTGATTTACTCACTGCCTGATATACACACAGCCTGCTTTACATACTGCCTGATTTAATAACTGCCTGATGTACTCACTGCCTGATGTATACACTGACTGATTTTTTCACTGCCTGATTTACTCACTGCCTGATTTACTTGCTGCCTGATGTAGACACTGACTGATTCACCCACTTCCTGATTTACTCACTGCCTGATTTACTCACTGCCTGATTTACTCACTGCCTGATTTACTCACTGCCTGATATACTCACTGCCTGATATACTCACTGCCTGATGTAAACTCTGCCTGAATTTCTCCCTGTCTGATTGATGCACTGCCTGATTTACACATTGCCTGACTTCCTCACTGCCTGATTTAACCACTCTCTGACTGTCTCAGTGCCTGGTTTACACACTGCCTGATTCACCCACTGCCAGATTTGCTGACTGCGTGATTTGAACACTGCCTGATGAACCCACTGTCTGATTGAAACACAGCCTGATTTCAGCACTGCCTGATTTGCACAACTTCATAATTTACTCACAGCCTGATTTACCCACTGCCTGATATACACACTGCCTGATTTACCATTACCTGATTTACTTCGTGCCTGACTTACACACTGCCTGATATACTCAATGCCTGATTTACTCACTGCCTGTTTTACTTAGTGCCTGGTATACTCACTGTCTGATATACTCCCCGCCTGATTTATACCCTGCCCGATTTATTCAGTGCCTTATTAACCCAATGCTTGATTTGCTCAGTGCCTGATTTACACATTGTCCCTCTTACCAACCGCCTAATTGAATCACAGCCTGATTTACTCACTGCCTGATTGCGCACTACCTGATTTATGCACTTCCTGATTTAACGACTGCCTGTTGAACCCACTGTCTGGTTTACTCACTGCCTGAATTACCTACTGCCTGATTTACACACTGACTGATGTAACTGTTGTCTGATTTTCTGACTGCCTGATTTACTGACTGCCTGATTTGAACACTGCCTGATTTCCTCACTCCCTGCTTTACACATTGCCTGGTTCAATCACTGCCTGATTTACATACTGCCTGATGTACACACTTCCTGATTTACTCATTGTCTGACTTACCCACTGCCAGATTGACACACTGCCGGATTTACTCACTGCCTGATTTACACATTTCCTGATTTACTCACTGTCTGACTTACCCACTGCCTGATTTACACACTGCCGGATTTATAAACTGCCAGATTTACACATGGCCTGATTCACACACTGCCTGATTTACACAATGCCTGCTTGTCACACTGCCTGATTTAATCACTGCCTGGTATAAACACTGCCTGATTTACTCACTGCCTGATTCAACTGCTAACTGCTTTACACACTGCCTGATTTACTCACTGCCTGATTTACATGCTGTCTGATTTACACACTGCCTGTTTTCCTAACTGCCTGATTTTCACAATGTCTGATTTACTCACTGCCCGATTTATTCACAGCCTGATGTACACACTGCCTAATTTACTCGCTACCAGATTTACCCACTGCCTGCTTTACTCACTGGCTGATTTACTCACTGGCTGATTTACTCACTGGCTGATTTACACACTGCCTGATGTAAAGACTTCCTGAAGTAAACGCTGCCTCATTTCCTCGCTGCCTGATTTACCTGCTGCCTGATTTAGACACTGCCTGATTTACTCACTGCCTGATTTACACACTACCTGATTTACCCACTGCCTGATGTACACACTACCTGATTTACCCACTGCCTGATTACACACTGCCTGATTTACTCATTGCCTGATGTAAAGACTGCCTGATGTAATCGCTGCCTTAATTACTCGCAGCCTGATTTGGACACCGTCTGATTTAATCACTGCCTGATTTACTCACTGCTTGATTTACCTGCTGCCTGATTTACCTGCTGCCTGATTAACACACTGCTTGATTTACACACTGCCAGATGTAAAGACTGCCTGATGTAAACACTGCCTTTTTTACTCACTGTCTGGTTTAATCACAACCTGATTTACACACTCCTGTCTTCCTCATTGCCTGATTTACCTGCTGCCTGACTTACCCACTATCTGAATTACTCACTGCCTGATTTACACACTGCCAGATTTACCTACTGCCTGATGAAACTGTTGTCTGATTTACTCACTGGCTGATTTACTTACTGCCTGATTTAAACACTGCCCGCTTTAAACACTGCTTGATTTACTGACTGCCTGATTTACTGACTGCCTGATTTACACAATGCCTGATTTACACAATGCCTGATTTAATCATTGCCTGGTGTACGTACTTCCCGATATACTCACCGCCTGATTCAACTGCTGACTGCTTTAAACACTGCCGGATTGACTGACAGCTTGATGTACACACTACCTAATTTACTCACTGCCAGGTTTACACACTGCCTGCTTTACACACGACCTGGTTTACTCACTGTCTGCTTTAAACACTGCCTGATTTACTCATTGTCTGTATTACTCACTGCCTGATAAACACATGGCCTGATTTACTTACTGCCTGATGTATACATTGTCTGATTTCCTCACTGCCTGCTTTATAAACTGCCTGATTTACTCACTGTCTGAGTTACTCATTGCCTGATTTATTCAATGCCGAATTAACTCACTGCCTGATGTACACACTGATTGATTTACTCACTGCCTAATTGATTCACTGCCTGATTTACTCTCTGCCTGATTTACTCACTGCTTGAATTACTCACTGCCTGATGTACACACTGTCTGATTTACTCACTGACTGATTTACTCGCTGCCAGATTTATTTGCTGCCTGATATGGAAACTGACTGATTTGCTCACAGCCTGATTTAAACACTACCTGATTTACTCATTGCCTGATTTACCTGCGGCCTGATTTAGACACTGCCTGATTTACATACTGCCTGATTTACACACTGCCTGACTTACTCAGGTGTAAATACTGCCTGATGTAAAAACTGCCTTATTTACTCCCTGTCTGATTTACTCACAGCCTGATTCACACACTCCTGACTTCCTCACTGCCTGATTTACTCACTGCCTAAAATACATAATGCCTGATGTAACCGTTGTCTGATTTACTCACTGCCTGATTTACTCTCTCCATGATTTGAACACTGCCTCATTTACACACTGCCTGGTTTACTCACTGCATGATTTACCCACTGCATGATTTACCCACTGCCTGATATGCACACTGCCTGCTTTACACACTGCCTTTTACTCTCTGCATGATATTCTGACTGCCTGATGTAAACTCTGCCTGAATTTTTCCCTGCCTGAT
The DNA here is from genome assembly GCF_017639515.1 of Carcharodon carcharias. Classification (NCBI taxonomy): domain Eukaryota; kingdom Metazoa; phylum Chordata; class Chondrichthyes; order Lamniformes; family Lamnidae; genus Carcharodon; species Carcharodon carcharias. The sequence continues at coordinate 78,223,325 of NC_054480.1, read as the reverse complement.
TTATCCACTGCCTGATTTACACATTGCCTGACTTCCTCACAGTGTGATTCATTGACTCTCTGATTGTCTTAGTGCCTGAGTTACACACTGCCTGATTCACCCACTGCCAGATTTGACGATTGCGTGATTAGAACACTGCCTGATGAACCCACTGCCTGATTTACATGCTGCCTGATTTAGACACTGCCTGATTTACTCAGTGCCTGATTTACACACTGCCTGATTTATGCACTGCCTGATTCACGCACTGCCTGATTTACACACTGCCAGGTGTAAAGACTGTTTGATGTAAACACTGCCTTATTTACTTGCTGTCAGATTTACTCGCTTCATGATTTACACACTGCCGGACTTCCTCACTGCCTGATTTCCCCACTGCCTGATTTACCCACTGCCTGATTTACCCACTGTCTGAATTACTCATTGCCTGATTTTCACACTACCAGATTTACCCAGTGTCTGATATAACCATTGTCTGATTTACTCACTGCCTGATTTACCCAGTGTCTGATATAACCATTGTCTGATTTACTCACTGCCTGATTTACTGTCTGCATTATTTGAACACTGCCTGAATTACGCACTGCCTGCTTTACTCACTGCCTGCTTTACTCACTACCTGCTTTATGCACTGCCTGGTTTACTCACTGCCTGCTTTACTCACTACCTGCTTTACTCACTGCCTGCTTTATACACTGCCTGGTTTACTCACTGCCTGGTTTACTCACTGCCTGATTTACTCATTGCCTGACTAACACATGGCCTGACTTACCTACTCCATTATTTAAAATAGTCTGACTTACTCACTGCTTGATTTACTGTCTGCATGATTTGATCACTGCCTGATTTACCCACTGCCTGCTTTACACACTGCCTGGTTTACTCACTGCCTGATTTACTTACTGCCTGATTTACTCACTGCCTGATATAAACACTGCCTGATTTACGCACTGCCTGATTTACTCACTGCCTGCTTTACACACTGCCTGATTTACTCACTGCCTAATTTACACACTGCCTGATTTACCTACTGCCTGATTAAAACACTGCCTGATTAAAACACTGCCTGACTTACGCACTGCCTGATAAAAACACTGCCTGCTTTACACACTGTCTGATTTACACACTGCCTGATTTACACACTGCCTGATTTACCCACTGCCTGATTAAAACACTGCCTGATTAAAACACTGCCTGACTTACCCACTGCCTGATAAAAACACTGCCTGCTTTACACACTGCCTGATTTACACACTGCCTGATTTACTCACTGCCTGATTTACTCACTGCCTGATTTACTCACTGCCTGATTTACTCACTGCCTGATTTACACACTGCCTGATTTACCCACTGCCTGATTAAAACACTGCCTGATTAAAACACTGCCTGACTTACCCACTGACTGATAAAAACACTGCCTGCTTTACACACTGCCTGATTTACACACTGCCTGATTTACACACTGCCTGATTTAGTCACTGCCTGATAAAAACACTGCCTGCTTTACACACTGCCTGATTTACACACTGCCTGATTTAGTCACTGCCTGATTTACAAACAGCCTGATTTGCACACATCCCAATTTGCTCCCTGACTGTTGTACAGACTGCCTGATGGAAACATTGCCTGATGTACTGCCAGTTTGATTTACTCGCTGCCTGACTTCATCACTGCCTGATTTATTCATTTCATGAGGCACACGCAGCCTTATTTTCTTTCTGCCTGACCTCCTCACTACCTGATTTACTCACTGCCAGATGCACCCACTGCCTGATTTATTCACTTCCTCACTGCCTGCTTTAACCACTGCCTGATTTACACATTGTCCCTTTCACCCACCGCCTGATTGAAACACTGCCTGATTTAGCCACTGCCTGATTTACTAACTGCCTGCTTACTCACTATCTGATTTACGCATTGCCTGATTTAACACCTGCCTGTTGTAACCACTGTCTGGTTTACTCACTACCTGATTAGACACTGCCTGATTTACACAATGCCTAATTTACCCACTGCCTGAATTACACACTGCCTGAATTCCTGACAGCCTGATGTATACACTGCCTGATTTACTCACTGCCTGAGGTAAAGACTGCATTAAATAAACATGCCTTATTTATTCGCTGCCTGATTTACCTGCTGCCTGATTTACACACTGCCTGATTTACACACTGCCTGATTTTCACACTGCCTGATTTACTCACTGTTTGATTTACACACTGCCAGATAAATCCACTGTCTGATTCACTCACTGCCTGATTTACACACTGTCTGCTTTACACACTGCCTGATTTGCTCACTGCCTGATTTGATCACTGCTTGATTTACTCACTGTCTGATATAGATACCGCCTGCTTTACACACTGCCTGCTTTGCACACTGCCTGCTTTACACACTGCCTGATTTACTCACTGCCTGATGTACACACTGACTGATTTACTAACTACCTGTTTTATTACTGCCTGATTTACTCACTGCCTGATGTGCACACTGACTGATTTTCTCACTGCCTGATTTACTCGCTGCCTAATTTGCTTGCTGCCTGAAGTAGGCACTGACTGATTTACACACTGCCTGATGTACTGACAGCCTGATGCAAACTCTGCTTGAATTTCTCCCTGTCTGATTTATGCACTGCCTGATTTACACATTGGCTGACTTCCTCACTGCCTGATTTATCCACTCTGTCTCGGTGCCTGACTTACACACTGCATGATTCACCCACTGCCAGATTTGCTGACTGCGTGATTTGAACACTGCCTGATGAACCCACTGCCTCATTGACCTACAGCCTGATTTCAGTACTGCCTGATTTGCACAACTTCATAATTTATTCACAGACTGATTTACCCACTGCCTGATATACACACTACCTGCTTCACTCAATTCCTGATTTACTCACTGCCTGTTTTACTCAATGCCTCGTATAATCACTGTCTGATATACTCACTGCCTGATTTACACCCTGCCTGAATATTCAATGCCTTATTTACTCAATGCTAGACTTAATCATTGCCTGATGTACACTCTGCCTGATTTACACACTGCCTGAATAACTCTGCCAGATTTACCCACTGCTGCTTTACACACTGCCTGATTTACACACGGCCTGATTTGCACACTGCCCGATTTGCTCACTGCCTGCTGTACAGACTGCCTGATGGAAACACTACCTGATGTACTCCCTCTTTCATTTTCTCTCTGCCTGACATCCTCACTGCATGCTTTACTCACTGCTAGAAGCTCCCACTGCCTGATTTACTCAATTCCTGACTTCCTTGATGCCTGCTTTACCCATTGCCTGATTTACACACTGTCCTTTTTACCCACCGCCTGACTGAAACACTACCTGGTTTATCCGCTGCCTGGTTTAACCATTGTATGATTTACACAATGCCTGATTTACCCGCTGCCTGATTTACACATGGCCTGATTTTCACACTGCCTGGTTTACATAGTGTCTGATGGACACACTGCCAATTTAATCACTGCCTGGTGTTCACACTGACTGATTTACTCACTGCCTGATTACACGCTGTCTGCTTTACACACTGCCTGATTTACTCACTGCCTGATTTACACGCTGTCTGCTTTACACACTGCCTGATTTACTCACTGCCTGATTACACAATGCCTGATTTGCACACTGCCTGATTTGCTTACTGCCTGATATGAAATCTGCCTGATGTAAACACTGCCTGATTTACTCCCTGTCTGATTTCGTCAGTACCTGACTTTCTCAGTGCCTGATTTAAACACTGCTTGTTGCACACGCAGCCTTATATTCTCTCTGCCTGAATTCCTCACTGCCAGATATACCCACTTTGATTTACAACCTGTCTGTTGTTCCGACTGACTGATTGATAAAACTGGCTGATTTAGCCACTGTCAGATAGAACCAGTGCCTGATTTACACAGTGCCTGATTTACCCTCTGCCTGGTTTATTCACTGCCTGTTTTGCACACCACCTGATATTTTCACTGCCTGATTTAGACACTGCCTGATGTATACACTGCCTGGCTTACTCGCAGCCTGATTTACCCACCGCCTGATTGAAACACTGCCTGATTTAGCCGCTGCCTGCTTTAACATTGGCTGATTTACACAATACCCGATTTACCTGCAGCCTGAGTTCTCCACTGCCTGTTTTACTCACCGCCTGAGTTACAGACCAACTGATTTACTCACTGCCTGATTTACTTACTGCCTGATTTATTTACTACCTGATTTACGCACTGCCTGATTTAACCACTGCCTGTTGTACCCACTCTCTGGTTTACTCACTGCCTGATTAGCCACTGCCTGATTTACACACTGCCTAATTTATCTACTGCCTGAATTACCTACCGCCTGATTTCCTGACTGCCTGATGTATACACTGCCTGAGTTAACCGCTGCCTGATTAACACTCTGCCTGATTTACTCTATGTCTGAGGTAAAGAAAGCATTATGTAAACACGCCTTATTTACTCGTTGCCTGATTTACCTGCTGTCTGATTTACACACTTTCTGATTTACCCGATGCCTGATTTACCCACTTCCTGATTTACTCACTGCCTGATTTACCTGCTGCCTGATTTACCTGCTGCCTGATTTACAAATTGCCTAGTTTACCCACTGCCTGATGTAACTGTTGATGGATTTTCTCACCGCCTGATTTATTGTCTGCATGACTTGAACTCTGCTGGATTTACATATTCCCTGCTTTATACATTGCCTGGTTTAATCACGGGCTGATTTACACACTGCCTGATTTACTCACTGCCTGATTTACTCACTGCCTGATTTACGCACTGATTGACTTACCCACAGCCTGATTTGCACACTGCAGGAGTTATAAGCTGCCTGATTCACACATGGCTTGATTTACACACTGCCTGGTTTACACAATGCCTGATGGACACATTGCCTGATTTAATCACTGCCTGGTGTACATACTGCCTGATTTAGCTGCTGACTGCATTACAAACTGCCTAATTTACTCACTGCCTGATTTACATGCTGTCTGATTGACACACTGACTGGTGTACTCACTGACTGATTTACACACTGCCTGATTTACCCGCTGCCTGATTTACCCACTGCCTGATTTACTCACTGCCTGAGTTGCTCACTGATTGATTTCATCACTGCCTGATGTAAACACTGTCTGATTTAATCACTGCCTGATTTACATAGTGCCTGGTCTACTAGCTTCCTGATTTACTCACTGTCCGATTTACTCACTGCCACGTTTATTCAAAGTCGTATCAAATCAATGCCTGATGTAAACACTGCCTGATTTACTCAATGCCTTATTTTCTCACTGCCTGATTTACTCACTGCCTGATTTACCCTCTGCCTGCGTTACCCACTGTCTGATGTAGACACTGCCTGGTTTAATCACTGCCTGATTTACCAACTGCCTGATTTACCCACTGCCTGATTTACCCACTGCCTGATTTACTCACTGCCTGATTTGTTCAGTGCCTAATTTACTCACTGCCTCATTTATTCAATGCCTTATCAAATCAATGCCTGATTTACACACTGACTGATTTTCTCACTGCCTGATTCACTCACTGCCTGATTTACACACTGTCTGCTTTACACACTGCCTGATTTGCTCACTGCCTGATTTAATCACTGCCTGATTTACTTACTGCCTGATATAGATACCGCCTGCTTTACACACTGCCTGCTTTGCACACTGCCTGATTTACACACTGCCTGATTTACTCACTGCCTGATGTACACACTGACTGATTTACTAACTACCTGTTTTATTACTGCCTGATTTACTCACTGCCTGATGTGCACACTGACTGATTTACTCACTGCCTGATTTACTCGCTGCCTGATGTGCTTGCTACCTGATGTAGGCACTGACTGATTTACACACTGCCTGATTTACTCACTGCCTGATTTATCCACTCTCTGATTGACTCAGTGCTTGATTTACACACTGCCTGATTCACCCACTGCCAGATCTGCTGACTGCATGATTTGAACACCGCCTGACGAAGCAACTGCCTGATTGAACCGCAGCCTGATTTCAGCATTGTCTTATTTGCACAAATTTATAATTTACTCACAGCCTGATTTACCCACTGCCTGATATACACACTGCCTGATTTACCACTGCCTGATTTACTTAGTGCCTGACTTACACAATGTCAGTTAAACTCAATGCCTGATTTACTCACTGCCTGTTTTGCTCAGTACCTGCTTTACTCACTGTCTGATATACTCACTGCCTGATTTACACCCTGCCTGTGTATTCAATGCCTTATTTACTCAATGCTTGATCGACTCACCGCCTGATGTACACACAGCCTGATTTACCCGCTGCCTGATTAACTCACTGCCTGGTTTACTCACTGCCTGATGTAATAGGTGCCTTAGTTACTCACTGCCTGATTTACCTGCTGTCTGATTTAGACACTGCCTGATTTACTGACTGCCTGATTTACACACTGCCTGATTTACTCACTGCCAGGTGTAAAGACTGCCGGATGTAAACACAGCCTTACTTACTCCCTGTTTGATTTACTCACTGCCTGATTTACCCACTGCCTGATTTACCCACTGCCTGATTTACCCACTGCCTGATTTACCCACTGTCTGAATTACTCACTTTTTGATTTACACACTGCCTGATTTACCCACTGCCTGATGTAACCGTGGTTTGATTTACTCACTGCCTGATTTACTATCTGCATGATTTGAACACTGCCTGATTTACCCACTGCCTGCTTTACACACTGCCTGGATTACTCACTGCCAGATTTCCACACTGCCTGATTTACTCACTGTCTGATGTACATACTGACTGATTTACTCACTACCTGATTTACTCACTGCCTGATTGAACCACAGCCTGATTTCAGCGCTGCCTGATTTACTCACTGCCTGATTTACTCACTTCCTCACTGCCTGATTTATTCACTGCCTGATTTACTCACTGCCTGATTTACTCACTTCCTTCCTGCCTGATTTACTCACTGCCTGATTTACTCACTGCCTGATTTACTCACTTCCTTCCTGCCTGATTTATTCACTGCCTGATTTACTCACTGCCTGATTTACTCACTGCCTGATTTACTCACTGCCTGATTTATTCACTGCCTGATTTACTCACTGCATATTGCACAAGCAGCCTCATTTTCTCTCTGCAGGAAATCCTCACTGTCAGTTATACCCACTGCCTGATTTACACACTGTCCATTGTTCCAACTGCCTGATTGAAAAACTGCCTGATTTAGCCACTGCCAGATTTAACAACTGCCTGATTTACACAGTGCCTGATTTACCCGCTGCCTGATTTACTCACTGCCATATTTGCACACCACCTGATTTACTCACTGCCTGATTTAGACACTGCCTGATGTATACACTGCCTGATTTACTCGCAGTGTGATTTACCCGCTGTCTGATTTACACACTGCCTGAATTACTCCCGGCCTGATTTACCCACTGCCTGATTTACACACTGCCTGATTTACACATTTCCTGATTTACACACTGCCAGATTTACCCACTGCCCGATTTACTCACTGCCTGATTTACACAGCCTGAATTACTCACTGCCTGATGTACTTGCTGACTGTTTTACAAACTGCCTGATTTACACTCTACCAAAATTGCACACTGCCTGATTTACTCACTGCCTGATGTACACACTACCTGATATCCTCACTGTCTGATTTACCCAATGTCTGAATTACTCAATACTCGATTCACTCACTGCCTGTATTAGTCATTGCCTGAGTTTCTCCCTGCCTGATGTACACATGGCTTGATTTACACTCTGCATTATTTTCACACTGCCTGAGTTAACCACTCCTGATTTACCTGCAGCCTGACTGAGACACTGTTTGATTTATGCTTTGCTTGATTTACTCACTGCCTGATTTTCCAACTGGCTGATTTACCCACTGCCTGACTTCCTCACTGCCTGATTTATCCACTGTCTGATTTATACACTTCTGGATTTACACTCTGCCTCATTAACTCAATGCCTGATTAATCCACTCCCTGCTTTACACAGATCGTGATTTTCTCAGTGCCTGATTTGCACACAGCCTGATTTACTCTCCGCCTGATTTACTCACTGTCTGATTTCCACACTGCCTGATTTGCCCACGGCTTGATTAAGCCACTGTCTGATTTATTCACTGCCTGCTTTACACAATGTCTGATTTACACACTGCCTGATTTGCCCACGGCTTGATTAAGCCACTGTCTGATTTATTCACTGCCTGCTTTACACAATGTCTGATTTCCACACTGCCTGATTTGCCCACGGCTTGATTAAGCCACTGTCTGATTTATTCACTGCCTGCTTTACACAATGTCTGATTTCCACACTGCCTGATTTGCCCACGGCTTGATTAAGCCACTGTCTGATTTATTCACTGCCTGCTTTACACAATGTCTGATTTCCACACTGCCTGATTTGCCCACGGCTTGATTAAGCCACTGTCTGATTTATTCACTGCCTGCTTTACACAATGTCTGATTTACACACTGCCTGATTTGCCCACGGCTTGATTAAGCCACTGTCTGATTTATTCACTGCCTGCTTTACACAATGTCTGATTTACACACTGCCTGATTTGCCCACGGCTTGATTAAGCCACTGTCTGATTTATTCACTGCCTGCTTTACACAATGTCTGATTTACACGCTGCCTGATTTACACAATGTCTGATTTACACACTGCCTGCTTTACACAATGTCTGATTTACACACTGCCTGATTTACACAATGTCTGATTTACACACTGCCTGATTTACACACTGCCTGATTTACTCACTGCCTGATTTACTCACTGCCTGATTTACTCACTGCCTGATTTACTCACTGCCTGATTTACTCTCAATGCCTTACTTACTCACTGCCTGGATTATTCACTGCCCGATCTACTCACTGTCTGATTTATCGACTGCCCGATGTAGACACTGCCTGATTTACCCTCTGCCTGATTTACTCACTGCCTGATTTACACACTCCCTGATTTACACTCTTCCTGAGTTACTCAATGCCTGATTAACCTGCTGCCTGCTTTGCACAGAGCCTGATTTTCTCACTGATTTGCACAGAAACAGATTTACTCTCCACCTGTTTGGATCACTGTCTGGTGCACACACTGCCTGATTTACTCACTGCCTGATGCACACTGCCTGATTTACTCACTGCCTGATTTACTCACTGCCTGATTTACTCACTGCCTGATTTACTCAATGCCTTACTTACTCACTGCCTGGATTATTCACTGTCCGATCTACTCACTGTCTGATTTACCGACTGCCCGATGTAGACACTGCCTGATTTACCCTCTGCCTGATTTACTCACTGCCTGATTTACACACTCCCTGATTTACACTCTTCCTGAGTTACTCAATGCCTGATTAACCTGCTGCCTGCTTTGCACAGAGCCTGATTTTCTCACTGATTTGCACAGAAACAGATTTACTCTCCACCTGTTTGGATCACTGTCTGGTGCACACACTGCCTGATTTACTCACTGCCTGATGCACACTGCCTGATTTACCCACTACCGGATTTACCATTGCCTGATTTACCCACTGGCTGATTTACTCAATACCTGATTCACTCAATGCCTGAGTTATTCAATGCCTGAGTAAGTCGCTGCCTGATGTATACACAGCTTGATTTACACACTGCATTATTTACACACTGCCTGATTTACCCATGCCTGATTTTCCCCCAGCCTGATTTACTCACTGCCTTATTTACACACTGCCTAATATACTCACAGCCCGATTTCCTCGTTGTGTGATTTAAATACTGCCTGACTTACTCACTGGCTGATTTATCTGCTGCCTACTTTACACAATGCCTGACTTAAACACTGTCTGATTTACTTAGTTCCTGACTGAGACACTGCCTGATATAATCACATTGCCTAATATAGTCACAGCCTGATTTCCTCATTGCGTGATTTACACAATGCATGATTTACTCACTGCCTGATTTACTCACTGCCTGATTTACTCAATGCCTTATTTTTTACTGCCTGATTTACTCAATGCCGGATTTACCCTCTGCCTGATTTACCCACTGCCAGCTTTACCCAATGCCTGATGTATGCACTGCCTGATTTACCCACTGCCTGATTTATTCACTGCCTGATTTACTCACTGCCTGCTGTACTCGCTGACTGTTTTACACACTGCCTGATTTACACATTTCCTGATTTACACACTGCCAGATTTGCACACTGCCTGATTTACTCACTGCCTGATTTACTCACAGCCTGATTTACTCACTGCCTGATTTACTCACTGCCTGATTTACTCACAGCCTGATTTACTCACTGCCTGATTTACTCACTGCCTGATTTACTCACTGCCTGATTTACTCACAGCCTGATTTACACACTGCCCGATTTACTCACTGCCTGATTTAAACACAGCCTGATTTACACACTGCCTGATTTACTCACTGCCTGATTTACCCACTGCCTGATTTACACACTGCCTGATTTACTCACTGCCTTATTTACACACTGCCTGATTTACTCACTGCCTTATTTACACACTGCCTGATTTACTCACTGCCTGATTTACTCCCTGCCTGATTTACTCACTGCCTGATTTACTCACTGCCTGATTTACACACTGCCTGATTTACACACTGCCTGATTTACTCACAGCCTGATTTACTCACTGCCTGATTTACTCCCTGCCTGATTTACTCACTATCTGATTTACTCACTGCCTGATTTACACACTGCCTGATTTACACATTGCCTAATTTACTTATTGCCTGACTGAAACACTGCATGATCTACTCACTGCCTGATGTACTCACTGCATGATTTACTCTTTGCCCGATTGACACACTTCCTGATTTACCCACTGTCTGATTTACTCACTGCCTGATTTACTCATTGCCTGATTTACTCACTGCCTGATTTACTCATTGCCTGATTTACTCATTGCCTGATTTACTCATTGCCTGATTTATTCACTGCCTGATTTACTCACTGCCTGATTTACTCACTGCCTGATTTACTCATTGCCTGATTTACTCATTGCCTGATTTACTCACTGCATGATTTACTCATTGCCTGATTTACTCATTGCCTGATTTACTCATTGCCTGATTTACTCATTGCCTGATTTACTCATTGCCTGATTTACTCACTGCATGATTTACTCATTGCCTGATTTACTCACTGCCTGATTTACTCATTGCCTGATTTACTCATTGCCTGATTTACTCATTGCCTGATTTACCCACTGCATGATTTACTCACTGCCTGATTTACTCAATGCCTTATTTTTTACTGCCTGATTTACTCAATGCCTGATTTACCCTCTGCCTGATTTACCCACTGCCAGCTTTACCCAATGCCTGATGTATGCACTGCCTGATTTACCCACTGCCTGATTTATTCACTGCCTGATTTACTCACTGCCTGCTGTACTCGCTGACTGTTTTACACACTGCCTGATTTACACATTTCCTGATTTACACACTGCCAGATTTGCACACTGCCTGATTTACTCACTGCCTGATTTACTCACAGCTTGATTTACTCACAGCCTGATTTACTCACTGCCTGATTTACTCACAGCCTGATTTACTCACTGCCTGATTTACTCACTGCCTGATTTACTCACTGCCTGATTTACTCACTGCCTGATTTACTCACTGCCTGATTTACTCACAGCCTGATTTACACACTGCCTGATTTACTCACTGTCTGATTTAAACACAGCCTGATTTACACACTGCCTGATTTACTCACTGCCTGATTTACCTACTGCCTGATTTACACACTGCCTGATTTACTCACTTCCTTATTTACACACTGCCTGATTTACTCACTGCCTTATTTACACACTGCCTGATTTACCCACTGCCTGATTTACTCACTGCCTGATTTACTCACTGCCTGATTTACACACTGCCTGATTTACACACTGCCTGATTTACTCACAGCCTGATTTACTCACTTCCTGATTTACTCCCTGCCTGATTTACTCACTATCTGATTTACTCACTGCCTGATTTACACACTGCCTGATTTACACATTGCCTAATTTACTTATTGCCTGACTGAAACACTGCATGATCTACTCACTGCCTGACTTACTCACTGCATGATTTACTCTTTGCCCGATTGACACACTTCCTGATTTACCAACTGTCTGATTTACTCACTGCCTGATTTACTCATTGCCTGATTTACTCATTGCCTGATTTACTCATTGCCTGATTTACTCACTGCATGATTTACTCATTGCCTGATTTACTCATTGCCTGATTTACTCATTGCCTGATTTACTCATTGCCTGATTTACTCATTGCCTGATTTACTCATTGCCTGATTTACTCACTGCATGATTTACTCATTGCCTGATTTACTCACTGCCTGATTTACTCATTGCCTGATTTACTCATTGCCTGATTTACTCATTGCCTGATTTACTCATTGCCTGATTTACTCATTGCCTGATTTACTCATTGCCTGATTTACTCGTTGCCTGATTTACTCATTGCCTGATTTACTCATTGCCTGATTTACTCATTGCCTGATTTACTCACTGCCTGATTTACTCACTGCCTGATTTACTCACTGCCTGATTTACTCACTGCCTGATTTACTCATTGCCTGATTTACTCATTGCCTGCTGTACTTGCTGACTGTTTTACACACTGCCTGATTTACACAATTCCTGATTTCCACTGTCAGATTTACACACTGCCGGATTTACTCACTGCCTGATGTAAACACAGCCTGACTTCCCCACTGCCTGATTTACCCACTGCTGGATTAAGCCACTATCTGATTTACTCACTGCCTGATTTACACATTGCCTGATTTACTTAGTGCCTGACTGAGACACTGCCTGATTTACCTTTTGCCTGATTTACTCACTGCCTGATTTACACACTCCCTGATTTACACTCTTCCTGAGTTACTCAATGCCTGACTGAGACACTGCCTGATTTACCTTTTGCCTGATTTACCCACTGCCTGATTTACCCACTGCCTGATTTACCCACTGCCTGATTTACCCACTGTCTGATTTACACACTGCCTGATTTACACCCTGCCGGATTTACTCACTGCCTGATGTAAACACAGCCTGACTTCCCCACTGCCTGATTTACCCACTGCTGGATTTGCACATTGCCTGATTTACTTAGTGCCTGACTGAGACACTGCCTGATTTACCTTTTGCCTGATTTACTCACTGCCTGATTTACTCACTATCTGATTTACTCACTGCCTGATTTACACACTGCCTGATTTACACATTGCCTAATTTACTTATTGCCTGACTGAAACACTGCATGATCTACTCACTGCCTGATGTACTCACTGCATGATTTACTCTTTGCCCGATTGACACACTTCCTGATTTACCCACTGTCTGATTTACTCACTGCCTGATTTACTCATTGCCTGATTTACTCACTGCCTGATTTACTCATTGCCTGATTTACTCATTGCCTGATTTACTCATTGCCTGATTTACTCATTGCCTGATTTATTCACTGCCTGATTTACTCACTGCCTGATTTACTCACTGCCTGATTTACTCATTGCCTGATTTACTCATTGCCTGATTTACTCACTGCATGATTTACTCATTGCCTGATTTACTCATTGCCTGATTTACTCATTGCCTGATTTACTCATTGCCTGATTTACTCACTGCATGATTTACTCATTGCCTGATTTACTCACTGCCTGATTTACTCATTGCCTGATTTACTCATTGCCTGATTTACTCATTGCCTGATTTACCCACTGCATGATTTACTCACTGCCTGATTTACTCATTGCCTTATTTTTTACTGCCTGATTTACTCAATGCCTGATTTACCCTCTGCCTGATTTACCCACTGCCAGCTTTACCCAATGCCTGATGTATGCACTGCCTGATTTACCCACTGCCTGATTTATTCACTGCCTGATTTACTCACTGCCTGCTGTACTCGCTGACTGTTTTACACACTGCCTGATTTACACATTTCCTGATTTACACACTGCCAGATTTGCACACTGCCTGATTTACTCACTGCCTGATTTACTCACAGCTTGATTTACTCACAGCCTGATTTACTCACTGCCTGATTTACTCACAGCCTGATTTACTCACTGCCTGATTTACTCACTGCCTGATTTACTCACTGCCTGATTTACTCACTGCCTGATTTACTCACAGCCTGATTTACACACTGCCTGATTTACTCACTGTCTGATTTAAACACAGCCTGATTTACACACTGCCTGATTTACTCACTGCCTGATTTACCTACTGCCTGATTTACACACTGCCTGATTTACTCACTTCCTTATTTACACACTGCCTGATTTACTCACTGCCTTATTTACACACTGCCTGATTTACCCACTGCCTGATTTACTCACTGCCTGATTTACTCACTGCCTGATTTACACACTGCCTGATTTACACACTGCCTGATTTACTCACAGCCTGATTTACTCACTTCCTGATTTACTCCCTGCCTGATTTACTCACTATCTGATTTACTCACTGCCTGATTTACACACTGCCTGATTTACACATTGCCTAATTTACTTATTGCCTGACTGAAACACTGCATGATCTACTCACTGCCTGACTTACTCACTGCATGATTTACTCTTTGCCCGATTGACACACTTCCTGATTTACCAACTGTCTGATTTACTCACTGCCTGATTTACTCATTGCCTGATTTACTCATTGCCTGATTTGCTCATTGCCTGATTTACTCACTGCATGATTTACTCATTGCCTGATTTACTCATTGCCTGATTTACTCATTGCCTGATTTACTCATTGCCTGATTTATTCACTGCCTGATTTACTCACTGCCTGATTTACTCACTGCCTGATTTACTCATTGCCTGATTTACTCATTGCCTGATTTACTCACTGCATGATTTACTCATTGCCTGATTTACTCATTGCCTGATTTACTCATTGCCTGATTTACTCATTGCCTGATTTACTCATTGCCTGATTTACTCACTGCATGATTTACTCATTGCCTGATTTACTCACTGCCTGATTTACTCATTGCCTGATTTACTCATTGCCTGATTTACTCATTGCCTGATTTACCCACTGCATGATTTACTCACTGCCTGATTTACTCAATGCCTTATTTTTTACTGCCTGATTTACTCAATGCCTGATTTACCCTCTGCCTGATTTACCCACTGCCAGCTTTACCCAATGCCTGATGTATGCACTGCCTGATTTACCCACTGCCTGATTTATTCACTGCCTGATTTACTCACTGCCTGCTGTACTCGCTGACTGTTTTACACACTGCCTGATTTACACATTTCCTGATTTACACACTGCCAGATTTGCACACTGCCTGATTTACTCACTGCCTGATTTACTCACAGCTTGATTTACTCACAGCCTGATTTACTCACTGCCTGATTTACTCACAGCCTGATTTACTCACTGCCTGATTTACTCACTGCCTGATTTACTCACTGCCTGATTTACTCACTGCCTGATTTACTCACTGCCTGATTTACTCACAGCCTGATTTACACACTGCCTGATTTACTCACTGTCTGATTTAAACACAGCCTGATTTACACACTGCCTGATTTACTCACTGCCTGATTTACCTACTGCCTGATTTACACACTGCCTGATTTACTCACTTCCTTATTTACACACTGCCTGATTTACTCACTGCCTTATTTACACACTGCCTGATTTACCCACTGCCTGATTTACTCACTGCCTGATTTACTCACTGCCTGATTTACACACTGCCTGATTTACACACTGCCTGATTTACTCACAGCCTGATTTACTCACTTCCTGATTTACTCCCTGCCTGATTTACTCACTATCTGATTTACTCACTGCCTGATTTACACACTGCCTGATTTACACATTGCCTAATTTACTTATTGCCTGACTGAAACACTGCATGATCTACTCACTGCCTGACTTACTCACTGCATGATTTACTCTTTGCCCGATTGACACACTTCCTGATTTACCAACTGTCTGATTTACTCACTGCCTGATTTACTCATTGCCTGATTTACTCATTGCCTGATTTACTCATTGCCTGATTTACTCACTGCATGATTTACTCATTGCCTGATTTACTCATTGCCTGATTTACTCATTGCCTGATTTACTCATTGCCTGATTTACTCATTGCCTGATTTACTCATTGCCTGATTTACTCACTGCATGATTTACTCATTGCCTGATTTACTCACTGCCTGATTTACTCATTGCCTGATTTACTCATTGCCTGATTTACTCATTGCCTGATTTACTCATTGCCTGATTTACTCATTGCCTGATTTACTCATTGCCTGATTTACTCGTTGCCTGATTTACTCATTGCCTGATTTACTCATTGCCTGATTTACTCATTGCCTGATTTACTCACTGCCTGATTTACTCACTGCCTGATTTACTCACTGCCTGATTTACTCACTGCCTGATTTACTCATTGCCTGATTTACTCATTGCCTGCTGTACTTGCTGACTGTTTTACACACTGCCTGATTTACACAATTCCTGATTTCCACTGTCAGATTTACACACTGCCGGATTTACTCACTGCCTGATGTAAACACAGCCTGACTTCCCCACTGCCTGATTTACCCACTGCTGGATTAAGCCACTATCTGATTTACTCACTGCCTGATTTACACATTGCCTGATTTACTTAGTGCCTGACTGAGACACTGCCTGATTTACCTTTTGCCTGATTTACTCACTGCCTGATTTACACACTCCCTGATTTACACTCTTCCTGAGTTACTCAATGCCTGACTGAGACACTGCCTGATTTACCTTTTGCCTGATTTACCCACTGCCTGATTTACCCACTGCCTGATTTACCCACTGCCTGATTTACCCACTGTCTGATTTACACACTGCCTGATTTACACCCTGCCGGATTTACTCACTGCCTGATGTAAACACAGCCTGACTTCCCCACTGCCTGATTTACCCACTGCTGGATTTGCACATTGCCTGATTTACTTAGTGCCTGACTGAGACACTGCCTGATTTACCTTTTGCCTGATTTACTCACTGCCTGATTTACTCACTATCTGATTTACTCACTGCCTGATTTACACACTGCCTGATTTACACATTGCCTAATTTACTTATTGCCTGACTGAAACACTGCATGATCTACTCACTGCCTGATGTACTCACTGCATGATTTACTCTTTGCCCGATTGACACACTTCCTGATTTACCCACTGTCTGATTTACTCACTGCCTGATTTACTCATTGCCTGATTTACTCACTGCCTGATTTACTCATTGCCTGATTTACTCATTGCCTGATTTACTCATTGCCTGATTTACTCATTGCCTGATTTATTCACTGCCTGATTTACTCACTGCCTGATTTACTCACTGCCTGATTTACTCATTGCCTGATTTACTCATTGCCTGATTTACTCACTGCATGATTTACTCACTGCCTGATTTACTCATTGCCTGATTTACTCATTGCCTGATTTACTCATTGCCTGATTTACCCACTGCATGATTTACTCACTGCCTGATTTACTCATTGCCTTATTTTTTACTGCCTGATTTACTCAATGCCTGATTTACCCTCTGCCTGATTTACCCACTGCCAGCTTTACCCAATGCCTGATGTATGCACTGCCTGATTTACCCACTGCCTGATTTATTCACTGCCTGATTTACTCACTGCCTGCTGTACTCGCTGACTGTTTTACACACTGCCTGATTTACACATTTCCTGATTTACACACTGCCAGATTTGCACACTGCCTGATTTACTCACTGCCTGATTTACTCACAGCTTGATTTACTCACAGCCTGATTTACTCACTGCCTGATTTACTCACAGCCTGATTTACTCACTGCCTGATTTACTCACTGCCTGATTTACTCACTGCCTGATTTACTCACTGCCTGATTTACTCACAGCCTGATTTACACACTGCCTGATTTACTCACTGTCTGATTTAAACACAGCCTGATTTACACACTGCCTGATTTACTCACTGCCTGATTTACCTACTGCCTGATTTACACACTGCCTGATTTACTCACTTCCTTATTTACACACTGCCTGATTTACTCACTGCCTTATTTACACACTGCCTGATTTACCCACTGCCTGATTTACTCACTGCCTGATTTACTCACTGCCTGATTTACACACTGCCTGATTTACACACTGCCTGATTTACTCACAGCCTGATTTACTCACTTCCTGATTTACTCCCTGCCTGATTTACTCACTATCTGATTTACTCACTGCCTGATTTACACACTGCCTGATTTACACATTGCCTAATTTACTTATTGCCTGACTGAAACACTGCATGATCTACTCACTGCCTGACTTACTCACTGCATGATTTACTCTTTGCCCGATTGACACACTTCCTGATTTACCAACTGTCTGATTTACTCACTGCCTGATTTACTCATTGCCTGATTTACTCATTGCCTGATTTGCTCATTGCCTGATTTACTCACTGCATGATTTACTCATTGCCTGATTTACTCATTGCCTGATTTACTCATTGCCTGATTTACTCATTGCCTGATTTACTCATTGCCTGATTTACTCACTGCATGATTTACTCATTGCCTGATTTACTCACTGCCTGATTTACTCATTGCCTGATTTACTCATTGCCTGATTTACTCATTGCCTGATTTACTCACTGCATGATTTACTCATTGCCTGATTTACTCACTGCCTGATTTACTCACTGCCTGATTTACTCATTGCCTGATTTACTCATTGCCTGCTGTACTTGCTGACTGTTTTACACACTGCCTGATTTACACAATTCCTGATTTCCATGTCAGATTTACACACTGCCGGATTTACTCACTGCCTGATGTAAACACAGCCTGACTTCCCCATTGCCTGATTTACCCACTGCTGGATTAAGCCACTATCTGATTTACTCACTGCCTGATTTACACATTGCCTGATTTACTTAGTGCCTGACTGAGACACTGCCTGATTTACCTTTTGCCTGATTTACTCACTGCCTGATTTACACACTCCCTGATTTACACTCTTCCTGAGTTACTCAATGCCTGACTGAGACACTGCCTGATTTACCTTTTGCCTGATTTACCCACTGCCTGATTTACCCACTGCCTGATTTACCCACTGCCTGATTTACCCACTGTCTGATTTACACACTGCCTGATTTACACCCTGCCGGATTTACTCACTGCCTGATGTAAACACAGCCTGACTTCCCCACTGCCTGATTTACCCACTGCTGGATTTGCACATTGCCTGATTTACTTAGTGCCTGACTGAGACACTGCCTGATTTACCTTTTGCCTGATTTACTCACTGCCTGATTTACTCACTCCCTGATTTACACTCTTCCTGAGTTACTCAATGCCTGACTGAGACACTGCCTGATTTACCTTTTGCCTGATTTACCCACTGCCTGATTTACCCACTGCCTGATTTACCCACTGCCTGATTTACCCACTGCCTGATTTACCCACTGCCTGATTTACCCACTGCCTGATTTACTCACTGCCTGATTTACTCACTGTCTGATTTACCCACTGTCTGATTTACCCACTGTCTGATTTACCCACTGTCTGATTTACCCACTGTCTGACATACACACAGCCTGACTTCCTCACTGCCTGATATATCCACTGTCTGATTAAGCCACTATCTGATTTACTCACTGGTTCATTTACACAATGCCTGATTTACTTAGTGCCAGACTGAGAAACTACATGATTTACTCACAGCCTGATTCACCCGCTGCTTGATTGACTCACAGCCTCATTTACCCTTTGCCTGATTTTCTCACAGCCAGATTTAACCACTGGCTGATTTACTCACTGCCTGAATTCCTCACTACCTGATATATACACTCTCTGATTTACTCACTGCCTGATTTCCAGACTGCCTGATTTACCTACAGCCTGATTAAGCCACTGCCTCTTTTACTCACTGCCTGTTTTAATCCCTGTCTGATTTACTCACAGCCTGATTTATACACTGACAGACTTCCTCAATGCCTGATTTACCCACTGCCTGGTTTAATTAGTGCCAGACTGAGAAACTGCCTGATATACTCACTGCCTGATTTATTCACTGCCTGATTCACCCACTGCATGAAAGACTCACTGCCTTATTTATCATTTGCCTGATTTACTCACTGCCTGACTTACACACTGCCTGAATTTCCCTCCACCTGAATGACTCGCTGCCTAATTAACCCTTTGCCTGATTGACTCACTGCCTGATTTACCCTTCGCCTGATTTACTCACTGCCTGATTTACCCATTGGCTGATTTACTCACTGCCTGACTTACACACTGCCTGACTGCCCCACTGCCTGATTTATCCATTCTCTGATTTACTCACTGCCTCATTTCCACACTGCCTGATTTACCCACTGCATGATTTATCCACTGTCTGATTTACTCACTGCCTCCTTTACACAATGCCTGATTTGCCCATTGCCTGGTGTACTTATGCCAGACTGAGAAACTGCCTGATTTACTCACTGCCTGACTTACACACTGCCTGAATTTCCCTCCACCTGAATGACGCACTGCCTGATTAACCCTTTGCCCGATTGACTCACTGCCTGATTTACCCTTCGCCTGATTTACTCACTGCCTGATTTACCCATTGGCTGATTTACTCACTGCCTGACTTACACACTGCCTGACTGCCCCACTGCCTGATTTATCCACTCTCTGATTTACTCACTGCCTCATTTCCACACTGCCTGATTTACCCACTGCATGATTTATCCACTGTCTGATTTACTCACTGCCTCCTTTACACAATGCCTGATTTGCCCATTGCCTGGTGTACTTATGCTAGACTGAGAAACTGCCTGATATAATCACTGCCTGATTTACTCACTGACTGACTTATTCACTGCCTGATTTTCCCACTGCCTGAATGACTCACTGCCTGATTTACCCTTTGCCTGATTTACTCACTGCCTGATTTACCCACTGGCTGATGTAAACACTGCCTGATTTACTCCCGGTCTGATTTACTCACAGCCTGATTTACACACTGCCTTTTTTACCCACTGCTGGATTAAGCCACTGTCTGATTTACTCACTACCTGATTTACCCACTGCCTAATTTACTTAGTGCCTGACTGAGACACTGCCTGATCTACTCACTGCCTGATTTACTCACTGCCGGATTTATCCGCTGCCCGATTTACTCGCTGCCTGATTTACACAGCCTGAATTACTCACTGCCTGATGTACTTGCTGACTATTTTACAAACTGCCTGATTTACACTCTACCAAAATTGCACACTGCCTGATTTACTCACTGCCTGATGTACACACTGCCTGACATCCTCACTGTCTGATTTACCCAATGTCTGAATTACTCAATACTCGATTCACTCACTGCCTGTATTAGTCATTGCCTGAGTTTCTCCCTGCCTGATGTACACATGGCTTGATTTACACAGTGCATTATTTACACACTGCCTGATTTATCTGCAGCCCAATCAACTCACTGCATGATTTACACACTGCCTGATTTACCCACAGCCTGATTAAGCCACTGTCTCTTTTACTCACTGCCTGTTTTACTCCCTTTCTGATTTACTCACAGCCTGATTTATACACTGACTGACTTCCTCACCACCTGATTTACCCAATGCCTGATTAAGCCACCATCTGATTTACTCACTGCCTGGTTTATACACTCCCTGGTTTACACACTGCCTGATTTACACCCTGCCTGATTTACTCACTGCCTTAATTTCTCACTGCCTGATTTAATCACTGCCGGATTTACCACTGCCTGATTTCCCACTGGCTGATTTACTCAATACCTGATTTACTCACTGCCTGAATTATTCAATGCCTGAGTTACTCCCTGCCTGATGTACATAAGGCATGATTTACACACTGCATTATTTACAAACTGCCTGAGTTAAACATGCCTGATTTCCCCACTGCCTGAATGACTCACTGCCTGATTTATCCATTGGCTGATTTACTCACGGACTGATTTACTCACTGCCTGATTTACTCACGGACTGATTTACTCACTGCCTGATTTACCCACTGCCTGATTTACCCACTGCCTGATTTACTTAGTGCCTGACTGAGACACTGCCTGATCTATTCACTGCCTGATTTATTCACTGCATGATTTATCCGCTGCCTGATTTAGGCACTGGCTGATTTACTCACTGACTGACTTACTCACTGCCTGATTTCCACCCTGCCTGAATGACTCACTGCCATATTTACCATTTGCCTGATTTACTCACTGCCTGATTTACCCACTGGCTGATGTAAACACTGCCTGATTTACTCCCGGTCTGATTTACTCACAGCCTGATTTACACACTGGCTTATTTACCCACTGCTGATTTACACACTGCCTGATTTACTCACTGCCTGATTTACCCACTGGCTGATGTAAACACTGCCTGATTTACTCCCGGTCTGATTTACACACAGCCTGACTTCCTCACTGGCTTATTTACCCACTGCTGATTTAAGCCACTGTCTGATTTACTCACTGCCTGATTTACCCACTGGCTGATTTACACACTGCATGACTTCCTCACTGCCAGATAAATCCACTGCCTGATTTACTCACTGCCTGATTTACACACTGCCTGATTTACCTACTGCCTGATTAAGCCACTGTCTGATTTACCCACTGCCTGATTTACCCACTGGCTGATTTACTGAATAACTCATACACTCACTGCCTGACTTATTCAATGCCTGAGATACTCCGTGCCTGATGTAAACGCTGAGATAAAAACAAAAAACTGCGGATGCTGGAAATCCAAAATAAAAACAGAGTTACCTGGAAAATCTCAGCAGGTCTGGCAGCATCGGCGGAGAAGAAAAGAGTTGACGTTTCAAGTCCTCATGACCCTTCAACAGAACTGGGTGAATCCAAGGAAGGGGTGAAATATAAGCTGGTTTAAGGTGTGTGTGTCGGGGGGGGTTTGGGTGGGGGGAGAGAAGTGGAGGGGGGTGGTGTGGTTGTAGGGACAAGCAAGCAGTGATAGAAGCAGATCATCAAAAGATGTCACAGACAACAGAACAAAAGGACACATAGGTGTTGAAGTTGGTGATATTATCTAAACGAATGTGCTAATTAAGAATGGATGGTAGGGCACTCAAGGTATAGCTCTAGTGGGGGTGGGGGGAGCATAAAAGATTTAAAAATATTTAAAAATAATGGAAATAGGTGGGAAAAGAAAAATCTATATAATTTATTGAAAAAAACAAAAGGAAGGGGGAAGAAACAGAAAGGGGGTGGGGATGGAGGAGGGAGTTCAAGACCTGAAGTTGTTGAATTCAATATTCAGTCCGGAAGGCTGTAAAGTGCCTAGTCGGAAGATAAGGTGCTATTCCTCCAGTTTGCGTTGGGCTTCACTGGAACAATGCAGCAAGCCAAGGACAGACATGTGGGCAAGAGAACAGGGTGGAGTGTTAAAATGGCAAGCAACAGGGAGGTTTGGGTCATTCTTGCAGACAGACTGCAGGTGTTCTACAAAGTGGTCACCCAGTTTACGTTTGGTCTCTCCAATGTAGAGGAGACCACATTGGGAGGAACGAATGCAGTAGACTAAGTTGGGGGAAATGCAAGTGAAATGCTGCTTCACTTGAAAGGAGTGTTTGGGCAATTGGACGGTGACAAGAGAGGAATGAAAGGGGCAGGTGTTACATCTTTTGCGTGGGCATGGGGTGGTGCCATAGGTGGGGGTTGAGGAGTAGGGGGTGATGGAGGATTGGACTAGGGTGTCCCGGAGGGAACGATCCCTACGGAATGCCGATAGGGGGGGGTGAAGGGAAGATGTGTTTGGTGGTGGCATCATGCTGGAGTTGGCGGAAATGGCGGAGGATGATCCTTTGAATGCGGAGGCTGGTGGGGTGATAAGTGAGGACAAGGGGGACCCTATCATGCTTCTGGGAGGGAGGATAAGGCGTGAGGGCGGATGCGCGGGAGATGGGCCAGACACGGTTGAGGGCCCTGTCAACGACCGTGGGTGGAAAACCTCGGTTAAGCAAGAAGGAGGACATGTCAGAGGAACTGTTTTTGAAGGTAGCATCATCAGAACAGATGCGACGGAGGTGAAGGAACTGAGAGAATGGGATGGAGTCCTTACAGGAAGCGGGGTGTGAGAAGCTGTAGTCTAGGTAGCTGTGGGAGTCGGTAGGCTTGTAATGGATATTGGTGGACAGTCTATCACCAGCAATTGAGACAGAGAGGTCAAGGAAGGGAAGGGTCAGAGATGGACCAAGTGAAAATGATGGAGGGGTGGAGATTGGAAGCAAAATTAATAAATTTTTCCAAGTCCTGACGAGAGCTTGAAGCAGCACCGACGTAATCATCGATATACTGGAGAAAGAGTTGTGGGAGGGGGGCGGAGTAGGACTGGAACAAGGAATGTTCCACATACCCCATAAAGAGACAGGCATAGCTGGGGCCCATGTGGGTACCCATACCACACCTTTTATTTGGAGGAAGTGAGAGGAGTTGAAGGAGAAATTGTTCAGCGTGAGAACAAGTTCAGCCAGACAGAGGAGAGTAGTGGTGGATGGGGATTGTTCGGGCCTCTGTTCAAGGAAGAAGCTAAGGGCCCTCAGACCATCCTGGTGGGGGATGGAGGTGTAGAGGGATTGGACGTCCATGGTGAAGAGGAAGCGGTTAGGGCCAGGGAACTGGAAATTGTTGATGTGACGTAAGGTGTCAGAGGAATCACGGATGTAGGTGGGAAGGGACTGGACAAGGGGAGAGAGAAGGGAGTCAAGATAACGAGAAATGAGTTCTGTGGGGCAGGAGCAATCTGACTCGATCGGTCTACCGGGACAGTTCTGTTTGTGGATTTTGGGTAGGAGGTAGAAGCGGGCCGTCTGAGGTTGGGCGACAATCAGGTTGGAAGCTGTAGGAGGAAGATCTCCAGAGGAGATGAGGTCAGTGACAGTCCTGGAAACAGGCAGAAAGACTTGTGTGCCCGATTTACTGACTGCCTGATTTATCCACAGACTGATTTACTCACTGCCAGATTTACTCACTGCATGTTTTTCACACTGTCTGATTAATTCCCTGCCTGATTTACCTACTGCCTGATTTACTTCATGCCTGACTTACACACTGCCTGATATACTCTCTGCAAGATTTACTCTTTGCCTGATTTAGCCACTGACTGATTTACCCACTGCCCGATGAAGACACTGACTGATTTACCAATGCCCGATTTACTGACTGCCTTATTTACCCCCAGCCTGCATTTCACAGTGCCTGGTTTACTCAATGCCTGATTTTCTCACTGTCTGATTTATTCACTGCCTGATATACACACTGCCTGATTTATTCACTGCCTGATTTAGCCGCTGCCTGATTTACACTTTGCCTGATTTACTCACTGCCTAATTTACAAACTCCCAGATTTGCACACTGCCTGATTTACTCACTGCCTGACGTACAGAATGCCTGATTTAATCAATGTCTTATTTACCCACTGCCCGATGTAGACACTGGCTGATTTACCCACTGCTCGATTTACTCTCTGCCTGATTTATTCAATGCCTGATTTACGCACTACTTGATGTACACACTGCCCGATTTACCTGCTGCCTGCTTTACCCACTGCCCGATGTAGACACTGCCTGATTTACTCACTGCCCGATTTACGCACTGCCCGATTTACTCACTGCCCGACTTACTCACTGCCTGATGGACACACTTCCTGATTTACATGCGGCCTGATTTACACACTGCCTGATTTACTTTATGCCTGATTAATCCACTGCCTGCTTTACACAATGCCTGATTTTCTCACTGCCTGGTGTACACACTGCCTGATTGACTCACTGCCTGATTTACCCACTGACTGCTTCACACACTGCCTGGTTTAGTCACTGCCTGATTTACACACTGCCTGGTTTACACTCTGCCTGATTGACTCACTGGCTGATTTACCCACTGACTGCTTCACACACTGCCTGGTTTCGTGACTGCCTGATTTATACACTGCCTGGTTTACACTCTGCCTGATTGACTCACTGGCTGATTTGCAGACTGCATGATTTGAACACTGCCTGCCATACCCACTGCCTGATTGAACCATAGCCTCATTTGAGCACTGCCTGATTTGCACACTGTATAATATACTCACTGCCTGACATACACTCTGCCTGATTTACCCACTACCTGATTTACTCACTGACTGATGTACAGACTGCCTTATTTACACACTGCCTGATTTATCACTGCCTGATTTACCCGCAACCTGATTTACTCACTGCCTGATTTACTCACTGTCTGATGTAAACATTTCCTGACTAAAACAGACCGTTTTACTCACTGCATGATTTACTCACTGCCTGATGGACACACTTCCTGATCTATTCACAGCCTGGTTTACTCACAACCTGATTTACCCATTGCCTGATTTACTTAGTGTCTGATTTACACACTACCTGATTTACTCACTGACGGATGTACAGACTGCCTTATTTACCCACTGCCTGTTTTATCACTGCCTGATTTACCCGCAGCCTGATTTATTCACTGCCTGATTTACTTATTGTCTGACTAAGACACTGCCTGATATACTCACTGCCTGATTTACACAATGCCTGATTTACTCAATGTCATATGTTCTCTCTGCCTGATTTACTCACTGCCTGATTTAATCACTGTCTGATGTAAACATTTCCTGACTAACACAGTCCATTTTACTCAATGTCTGATTTACTCACTGCCTGATGGACACACTTCCTGATTTACAAACAGCCTGGTTTACTCACGACCTGATTTACCCATTGCCTGATTTACTTAGTGTCTGATTTACACACTCTCTGATTTAGCCACTGCCTGATTTACCCTCTGTCAGTTTTACCCACTGCCCAATGTAAAGACTGCCTGATTTACCCACTGCCCGAATAACTCACTAGCTGATTTACTCACTGTCTATTGTACAGACTGCTTGATGTAAACACTGCCTGAGTTACTCACTGCCTAATTTGAACACAGCTGGATTGACACACTGCCTGATTTACCCACTGCCTGATGTAACCATTATCTGATTTACTCACTGTCTGATGTAAACACTTCCAGATTAACAGAGTCCGATTTACTCACTGTCTGATTTACTCACTGCCTGTTGGACAATCTTCCTGATTTACATACTGCCTGATTTACTCACTGCCTGATTAACACACTGCCTGATTTACTCACTGCCTTACTTACTGCGTGATTTACTCACTGCCTGATTTACTCACTGACTGATTTCCTGCTGCCTGATTTACTCACTGCCTGATTTAATTGCTGCCTGATTTACACACTGCCAGGTTTACCTACTGCCGGATTTACTCACTGACTGATCAACACACTGCCAGATTTACTCACTGCCTTACTTACTCACTGCGTGATTTACTCACTGCCTGATTTACTCACTGCCTGATTTAACTGCTGCCTGATTTACACACTGCCAGGTTTACCCACTGCCGGATTTACTCACTGCCTGGTGTAAAGACAGCCTGATGTAAACACTGCCTGATTTACTCCCTGTCTGATTTACTCACAGCCTGATTTACACATTGCCTGACTTCCTCACTGCCTCTTTTACCCACTTTCTGATTTACCACTGTCTGATTTACTCACTGGCTGATTTACACACTGCCTGATTTGTCCACTCCTGATGTAACCATTGTATGATTTACTGATTGCGTGATTTGAAAACTGCCTGATTTACCCACTGCCTCATTTACCCACTGCCTGGTTTACTCACTGTCTGTTTTATTCACTGCCTGATTTTCACACTGTCTGATTTACTCACTGTCTGATAGACTCACTGTCTGATATACTCATTGTCTGATGTAAATACTGCCTGATTTACTCAGTGCCTGATTTGCCTAACACAGTTCATTTTACTCACTGCCTGATTTACCCACTGCCCGATTTACTCACTGCCCGATTTACTCACTGCCTGATTTACTCACTGCCTGATTTACTCACTGCCGGATTTACTCACTGCCTGATTTACTCACTACCTGATTTAGTCGCTGCCTGATTTACTCACTGCCTGATGTAAACACTGCCTGAATTATTCACTGCCTGATTTCCACACAGTCCAATTTACTCACTGCCTAATGGACACAATTCCTGGTTTACACACAGCCTGATATATTCACTCTTAATATATTCAATCGAACTGCGTTAATCAGGAAGTGTTTACATTGGACAATGAGTAAACCAGGCAGTGAGTAAATTGGGCAGTGACTAAACCGGGCAGTGGGTAAATCAGACAGAACGTAAATCAGGCAGTGAGAAAATAAGACATTGAGCAAATCAGGCATTTTGTAAATCAGGCAGTGAGTAAATCAGACAGTGAGTAAATCAGACAGTGAGTAAATCAGACAGTGAGTAAATCAGACAGTGTGGAAATCAGGCAGTGAATAATTCAGGCAGTGTTTACATCAGGCAGTGAGTAAATCAGGCAGCGACTAAATCAGGCAGTGAGTAAATCAGGCAGTGGGTAAACCAGGCAGTGGGTAAATCAGTCAGTTGTTCAATAGGCAGCGAATAAATCAGGCAGCGAGTAAATCAGGTAGTGAGTAAATCAGGCAGAGTGGAAATCAGGCAGTGAGTGCACCAGGCAGTGTGTAAAGTGCCTGATGTACTCGCTGCCTGATTTACTTGGTGCCTGATTTACTCACTGCCTGATTTACACACTGCCTGATTCCTCATTGCCTTATTTACACACTGCCTGATTTACCCATGGCCTGATGTAACTGTTGTCTGATTTATTCACTGCCTGATTTACTTACTGCGTCATTTCAACACTGCCAGATTTACCAACTGCCTGCTTTACACACTGCATGATTTACTGACTGTCTGATTTCCACACTGTTTGATTTACTCACTGCCTGATTTACTCACTGCCTGATTTACTCTCTGCCTGATTTACTCACTGCCTGATTTACTCTCTGCCTGATGTACACATCCAGATTTACATAGTGCCTGATGTATCCTTTATCAGATTTACCCACTGCCTGATTTACTGACTGCGTCATTTCAACAATGGCTGATTTACCCACTGCCAGGTTTACACACTGCCTTATTTTCTCACTGCCTGATTTACACACTGCCTGATTTACACACTGCCTGATTTACACACTGCCTGATTTACGCACTGTCTGATTTACGCACTGTCTGATTTACTCACTGCCTTAGTTCGACACAATCTGATTTACTCACTGTCTGATTCATTCACTGACTGATTTCCACACTGTCTGATTTACACTCTGCCTGATTTACTCACTGCCTGATTTACTCACTGCCTGATGTACAGGATGCTTGATGTAAACATGGCCTGATTTATTCCCTATCTGATTTACTCACAACCTGATTTACACACTGTCTGACTTCCCCACTGCCTGATTTACCCACTGCCTGATTTACGCACTGTCTGATTTACACACTGCCTGATTTACCCACTGCCTGATTTACGCACTGGCTGATTTACTCACTGCCTTAGTTCGACACAGTCTGATTTACTCACTGTCTGATTCATTGACTGATTTCCACACTGTCTGATTTACACCCTGCCTGGATTATTCACTGCCTGATTTCCACACTGAATGATCTACTCACTGCCTGATTTACACACTGTCTGCTGTACACACTTCCTGATTTTCTCGCTACCTGATTTACCCACTGCCTGATTTACCCACTGCCTGATGTAACCACTGTGTGATTTACTCACTGCCTGATTTACTGACTGACTGACTGATTTCAACACTGGCTGATTAAACCAGTGCCTGATTTACTCACTGCCTGATTTATGCACTGCCTTATTTACACATTGCCTGATTTACACACTGCTTGATTTACACACTGCCTGAAGTACATACTGCCTGATTTACACACTGCCTGATTTACTCAATGCCTTATTTACTCACTGCCTAATTTACTCAATGTCTTTTTTCTCACTGCCTGATTTACTCACTGCCTGAATTATCTGCTGCCAGCTTTACCCACTAATCGATGTAAACACTGCCTGATTTACCCACTGCCAGGTTTACTCACTGCCCGATTTACTCAACGCTTGATTCACTCACTCTCTGATGTAAACACACCCTGATTAACACATAGTCCGATTAACTCACTGCTTGATGGACACACTGCCTGATTTACACACAGCCTAATTTACACACTGCCTGAATTACTCACAGCCTGAATTACTCACAGCCTGAATTACTCACAGCCTGATTTACTCTCTGCCTGATTTAATCCCTGCCTGCTTCACATACTTCCACGTTTACTCTCTGCCTGATTTACTCACTGACTGATTTACTCACTGCCTGCTGTACACACTGGTGATTTACTCACTTACTAATTTGCCTGGTGCTTGACTTACACACTGCCTGATTTACTCGCTGCCTGATTTAAACACTGCCAGGATTACACACTGCCTGATTAACTCACAGCCTGATTTACACACAGTCAGACTTTTGCACTGCAGTAATTACTCACTGCCTGAGTTATCCAATGTCTGATTTACTCATTGCCTGATTTACTTACTGCCTGATTTACTCACTGTCTGATGTAAACACTTCCAGATTAACACAGTCTGATTTACTCACTGCCTGATGGACACAGTTCCTGATTTACACACAGCCTGATTTAATCACTGCCTGATGTACCTGCTGCTTGCTTTATACACAGACTGTGTATTCCCTGCCTGATTTCCACACTGCCTGATTCCTCATTGCCTTATTTACACACTGCCTGATTTACTCACTGCCTGATTTACCCCCGGCCTGATTTACCCACGGCCTGATGTAACCATTGTCTGGTTTACTCACTGCTTGATTTACTGACTGCATGATTGGGACACTGCCTGATTTCCCCATTGCCTGATTTACTCACTGCTGTTTTACCCACTGCCAGATTTCAACTCTGCCTGATTTACTTACTGCCTGATTTACTCACGGCCTGATCTATCCGCTGCTGGCTTTAACATCTGCCCGATTAACTCACTGTCCGATTTACTTACTGCCTGATTTAATCCCTGTCTGAGGTAAACATTTCCTGATTAACACAAAACAAAAATAAAAGTAAAACTCAGCAGGTCTGGCAGCATCTGCGGAGGGGAACAAAGTGAACATTTCTCATCCGTATGACTTTTCAACAGAACGTTGAACGTTGTACTTCAACTCACTGCCTTATTCACTCACTGTCTGATTTACTCACTGCCTGATTTACATTGCCAGATTTGCACACTGTCAGATTTACCCACTGCCTGATGTACCTGTTGTCTGATTTACTCACTGCCGGATTTACTTACTGCGTCATTTCAACACTTCCAGATTTACCAACTGCCTGCTTTACACACTGCATGATTTACTGACTGTCTGATTTCCACACTGTTTGATTTACACACTACGTGATTTACACACTGCCAGATTTACTCACTGCCAGATTTACTCACTGCCAGATTTACACACTGCCTGATTTACATACTGTCTGATTTACACACTGCCTGATTTACACACTGCCTCATTTACACTCTGCCTGATTTACTCACTGCCTGATTTACTCACTGCCTGATGTACAGGATGCTTGCTGTAAACATTGCCTGATTTATTCCCTATTTGATTTACTCACAACCTGATTTACACACTGTCTGACTTCCCCACTGCCTGATTTACCCACTGCCTGATTTACCCACTGCCTGATTTACGCACTGTCTGATTTACACTCTGTCTGATTTACTCACTGTCTGATTTACTCACTGTCTGATTCATTCACTGACTGATTTCCACACTGTCTGATTTACACCCTGCCTGGATTACTCACTGCCTGATTTCCACACTGAATGATCTACTCACTGCCTGATTTACACATTGTCTGCTGTACACACTTCCTGATTTTCTCGCTACCTGATTTACCCTTTGCCTGATTTACCCACTGCCTGATTTACCAACTGCCTGATGTAACCACTGTGTGATTTACTCACTGCCTGATTTACTGACTGACTGACTGATTTCAACACTGGCTGATTAAACCAGTACCTGATTTACTCACTGCCTGATTTATGCACAGCTTCATTTACACACTGCGTGATTTACACACTGATTGATTTATACACTGCCTGAAGTACATA
This sequence comes from Carcharodon carcharias, assembly GCF_017639515.1. Lineage (NCBI taxonomy): Eukaryota > Metazoa > Chordata > Chondrichthyes > Lamniformes > Lamnidae > Carcharodon > Carcharodon carcharias. The sequence continues at coordinate 78,191,163 of NC_054480.1, read as the reverse complement.
CTGCCTGATTTACACACTGCCTGATTTCCACTGCCAGATTTGCACACTGTCAGATTTACCCACTGCCTGATGTAACTGTTGTCTGATTTACTCATTGCCTGATTTAATTACTGTATCATTTCAACACTGCCAGATTTACCAACTGCCTGCTTTACACACTGCCTGATTTACTGACTGTCTGATTTCCACACTGACTGATTTCCACACTGCCAGAATTACTCACTGCCAGATTTACTCACTGCCAGATTTACTCACTGCCAGATTTACACACTGCCTGATTTACACACTGCCTGATTTACACACTGCCTGATTTACACACTGCCTGATTTACATACTGCCTGATTTACACACTGCCTGATTTACTCACTGCCTGATTTACTCACTGCCTGATGTACAGGATGCTTGATGTAAACATTGCCTGATTTATTCCCTATCTGATTTACTCACAACCTGATTTACACACTGTCTGACTTCCCCACTGCCTGATTTATCCACTGCCTGATTTACGCACTGGCTGATTAACGCACTGGCTGATTTACTCTCTGTCTGATTTACTCACTGCCTTAGTTCGACACAGTCTGATTTATTCACTGTCTGATTCATTCACTGACTGATTTCCACACTGTCTGATTTACACCCTGCCTGGATTACTCAATGCCTGATTTCCACACTGAATGATCTACTCACTGCCTGATTTACACACTGTCTGCTGTACACACTTCCAGATTTTCTCGCTACCTGATTTACCCACTGCCTGATTTACCCACTGCCTGATTTACCAACTGCCTGATGTAACCGTTGTGTGAGTTACTCACTGCCTGATTTACTGACTGTCTGACTGATTTCAACACTGGCTGATTAAACCAGTGCCTGATTTACTCACTGCCTGATTTATGCACTGCCTCATTTACACACTGCCTGATTTACACACTGCCTGATTTACACACTGCCTGAAGTACATACTGCCTGATTTACACATGGCCTGATTTACTCACTGCCTGATTTACTCAATGCCTTATTTACTCACTGCCTAATTTACTCAATGTCTTTTTTTCTCACTGCCTGATTTACTCACTGCCTGAATTACCTGGTGCCAGCTTTACCTGCTAATCGATGTAGACACTGCCTGATTTACCCACTGCCAGGTTTACTCACTGCCCGACTTAGTCAACGCTTGATTCACTCACTCTCTGATGTAAACACACCCTGATTAACACAAGGTCCGATTAACTCACTGCCTGATGGACACACTGCCTGATTTACACACAGCCTGATTTACACACTGCCTGAATTATTCACAGCCTGAATTACACTCTGCCTGATTTAATCCCTGCCTGATTCACATACTGCCACATTTATTCTCTGCTTGATTTACTCACTGCCTGATTTACTCACTGCTTGCTGTACACACTGCTTGATTTACACACTTACTAATTTACCCGGTGCCTGTCTTACACACTACCTGATTTACTCGCTGCCTGATTTACACACAGTCAGATTTTTGCACTGCAGTAATTACTCACTGCCTGAGTTATCCAATGTCTGATTTACTCATTGCCTGATTTACCCACTGCCTGATTTACTCACTGCCTGATGGACACAGTTCCTGATTTACTCACTGCCTGATTTACTCACTGCTTGCTGTACACACTGCTTGATTTACACACTTACTAATTTACCCGGTGCCTGTCTTACACACTGCCTGATTTACTCGCTGCCTGATTTACACACTGTCAGATTTTTGCACTGCAGTAATTACTCACTGCCTGAGTTATCCAATGTCTGATTTACTCATTGCCTGATTTACTCACTGCCTGATTTACTCACTGCCTGATTTACTCACTGACTGATTTCCCACTGCCTGATTTACTCACTGTCTGATTTACTCACTGTCTGTTTTAATTGCTGCCTGATTTACTCACTCCCAGGTGTACTCACTGACAGATTTACTCACTGTCTGATGTAAACACTTCCACATTAACACAGTCCGATTTACTCACTGTCTGATTTACTCACTGCCTGATGGACAATCTTCCTTATTTACACACTGTCTGATTTACTCACTGTCTGATTTACTCACTGCCTGATTAACACACTGCCTGATTTGCTCACTGCCTTATTTACTCTCTGTGTGATTTACTCACTGCCTGATTAACACACTGCCTGATTAACACACTGCCTGATTTGCTCACTGCCTTATTTACTCTCTGCCTGATTTACTCTCTGCCTGATTTACTCACTGCCTGATGGGCAAACTGCCTGACTTACTCACTGATTAATTTCCCGCTGCCTGATTTACTCACTGCCAGATTTAATTGCTGCCTGATTTACTCACTGCCAGATTTACTCACTGCCTGATTTACTCACTGCCAGATTTACTCACTGTCTGCTTTACTCACTGTCTGCTTTACACACTGCCTGATTTGCCCACTGCCTGATTAAACCATTATCTGATTTACTCATTGCTTGATTTACTTGCTGCCTGATTTATTCACTACCTGATTTCCTGCTGCCTGCTTTACTCGCTGCTTGATTTACATACTGCCAAGTTTACACATTGCCTGATTTACTCACTGCCTGATTTACCCACTGCCTGATTTACCCACTGCCTGATTTACCCACTGCCTGACTTACTCACTGCCTGATGTACCAACTGCCTGATGTAAACGCTCCCTGTTTTACACCCTGTCTGATTTACTCACAGCCTGATTTACACCCTGTCTAATTTACTCACTGGCTGATTTACTCACTGCCTGCTTTACACAGTGCCTTGTGCACTCTCTGCCTGATTTACACATTGCCTGACTTACTACCTGTCTGATTTACTCACCGCCTGATCTTCAGACTGCCTGATGTAAACACTGCCTGATTTACTCACTGCCTGAATTACAAACTGCCATATTTACACATTGCCTGATTTACCCACTGCCTGATATAACCGTTGTCTGATTTACTCACTGACTAATTTACACACTGTGACATTTCAACACTGCCTGCTTTACACGCTGCCTGGTTTACTCACTATCTGATTTCCACACTGCCTGATTTACTGAGTGCCCCATTTAGTCACTGCCTGACTTACTCACTGCCTGACTTACTCACTGCCTGATGGACATACTTCCTGCTTTACACAGCCTGATTTACTCACTGCGTGACGTGCTCACTGACTGTTTTACACACTGCCTGATTTACTCACTGTCAGATTTAACCATTGTCTGATTTACTCACTGTTTGATTTACTTGCTGCCTGATTTCCCACTGCCTGAATTACTTGCTGCTTGATTTACACACTTACAGGTTTACACACAGACTGATTTACTCACTGCCTGATTTACCCACTACCTGACTTACTTACTGCCTGATGTACAGACTGCCTGATGTAAACACTGCCTGTTTTACACCCAGTCTGATTTACTCACTGCCTGATTTACTCACTGCCTGATTTACTCACTGCCTGATTTACTCACTGCCTGATTTACTCACTGCCTGGTTACTCACTGCATGTTTTATTTAATGCCTTATTTTGACACTGTCTGATTTACTCACTGCCTGCTTTACCCACTGCCTGGTTACTCACTGCATGTTTTATTTAATGCCTTATTTTGACACTGTCTGATTTACTCACTGCCTGCTTTACCCACTGCCTGGTTACTCACTGCATGTTTTATTTAATGCCTTATTTTGACACTGTCTGATTTACTCACTGCCTGCTTTACCCACTGCCTGGTTACTCACTGCATGTTTTATTTAATGCCTTATTTTGACACTGTCTGATTTACTCACTGCCTGCTTTACCCACTGCCTGGTTACTCACTGCATGTTTTATTTAATGCCTTATTTTGACACTGTCTGATTTACTCACTGCCTGCTTTACCCACTGCCTGGTTACTCACTGCATGTTTTATTTAATGCCTTATTTTGACACTGTCTGATTTACTCACTGCCTGCTTTACCCACTGCCTGGTTACTCACTGCATGTTTTATTTAATGCCTTATTTTGACACTGTCTGATTTACTCACTGCCTGCTTGACCCACTGCCTGGTTACTCACTGCATGTTTTATTTAATGCCTTATTTTGACACTGTCTGATTTACTCACTGCCTGCTTTACCCACTGCCTGGTTACTCACTGCATGTTTTATTTAATGCCTTATTTTGACACTGTCTGATTTACTCACTGCCTGCTTGACCCACTGCCTGGTTACTCACTGCATGTTTTATTTAATGCCTTATTTTGACACTGTCTGATTTACTCACTGCCTGCTTTACCCACTGCCTGGTTACTCACTGCATGTTTTATTTAATGCCTTATTTTGACACTGTCTGATTTACTCCCTGTCTGATTTACTCCCTGTCTGATTTACCCACTGCCTGATTTTCTCACTGCCTGATTCACTCACTGCCTGATTTACATGCTGCCTGATTTACCCACTGTCTGCTTTATCCACTGCCTGGTTTATCCACTGCCTGGTTTACTCACTGCCTGTTTTATTCACTGCCTTATTTAGACACTGTCTGATTTACTCATTGTCTGATTTACTCACTGCCTGATTTCCACACTGAATGATCTACTCACTGCCTGATTTACACACTGTCTTCTGTACACACTTCCTGATTTTTTCGCTACCTGATTTACCCACTGCCTGATTTACCCAATGTCTGATTTACCAACTGCCTGATGTAACCGTTGTGTGATTTACTCACTGCCTGATTTACTGAGTGACTGATTTCAACACTGGCTGATTAAACCAATGCCTGATTTACTCACTGCCTGATTTATGCACTGTCACATTTACACACTGCCTGATTTACACACTGCTTGATTTACACACTGCCTGAAGTACATACTGCCTGATTTACACACTGCTTGATTTACACACTGCCTGAAGTACATACTGCCTGATTTACACACTGCCTGATTTACTCAATGCCTTATTTACTCACTGCCTAATTTACTCAATGTCTTTTTTCTCACTGCCTGGTTTACTCACTGCCTGAATTACCTGCTGCCAGCTTTACCCACTAATCGATGTAGAAACTGCCTGATTTACCCACTGCCAGGTTTACTCACTGCCCGATTTACTCAACGCTTGATTCACTCACTCTCTGATGTAAACACACCCTGATTAACACATAGTCCGATTAACTCACTGCTTGATGGACACACTGCCTGATTTACACACAGCCTAATTTACACACTGCCTGAATTACTCACAGCCTGAATTACTCACAGACTGAATTACTCACAGCCTGAATTACTCTCTGCCTGATTTAATCCCTGCCTGCTTCACATACTGCCACGTTTACTCTCTGCCTGATTTACTCACTGCCTGATTTATTCACTGCTTGCTGTACAAACTGCTTGATTTACTCACTTACTAATTTGCCCGGTGCCTGACTTACACACTGCCTGATTTACTCGCTGCCTGATTTAAACACTGCCAGGATTACACACTGCCTGATTTACCCACTGCCTGATTTACGCACTGTCTGATTTACACACTGCCTGATTTATCCACTGCCTGATTTACCCACTGCCTGATTTACGCACTGTCTGATTTACACACTGCCTGATTTACCCACAGCCTGATTTACCCACTGCCTGATTTACGCACTGTCTGATTTACACACTGCCTGATTTACCCACTGCCTGATTTACCCACTGCCTGATTTACGCACTGTCTGATTTACACACTGCCTGATTTACCCACTGCCTGATTTACCCACTGCCTGATTTACGCACTGTCTGATTTACACACTGCCTGATTTACCCACTGCCTGATTTACCCACTGCCTGATTTACCCACTGCCTGATTTACGTACTGGCTGATTTACTCACTGTCTGATTTACTCACTGCCTTAGTTCGACACAGTCTGATTTACTCACTGTCTGATTCATTCACTGACTGATTTCCACACTGTCTGATTTACACCCTGCCTGGATTACTCATTGCCTGATTTCCACACTGAATGATCTACTCACTGCCTGATTTACACACAGTCTGCTGTACACACTTCCTGATTTTCTCGCTACCTGATTTACCCTTTGCCTGTTTTACCCACTGCCTGATTTACCAACTGCCTGATGTAACCGTTGTGTGATTTACTCACTGCCTGATTTACTGACTGACTGACTGATTTCAACACTGGCTGATTAAACCAGTACCTGATTTACTCACTGCCTGATTTATGCACTGCCTCACTTACACTCTGTGTGATTTACACACTGCTTGATTTACACACTGCCTGAAGTACATACTGCCTGATTTACACACTGCCTGATTTCCACTGCCAGATTTGTACACTGTCAGATTTACACACTGCCTGATGTAACTGTTGTCTTATTTACTCATTGCCTGATTTACTTACTGCGTCATTTCAACACTGCCAGATTTACCAACTGCCTGCTTTACACACTGCATGATTTACTGACTGTCTGATTTCCACACTGTCTGATTTCCACACTGCCAGAATTACTCACTGCCATATTTACTCACTGCCAGATTTACACACTGCCAGATTTACACACTGCCTGATTTACACACTGCCTGATTTACTCACTGCCTGATGTATAGGATGCTTGATGTAAACATTGCCTGATTTATTCCCTATCTGATTTACTCACAACCTGATTTACACACTGTCTGACTTCCCCACTGCCTGATTTACCCACTGCCTGATTTACCCACTGCCTGATTTACACACTGCCTGATTTACCCACTGCCTGATTTACACACTGGCTGATTTACTCACTGTCTGATTTACTCACTGCCTTAGTTCGACACAGTCTGATTTACTCACTGTCTGATTTACACCCTGCCTGGATTACTCACTGCCTGATTTCCACACTGAATGATCTACTCACTGCCTGATTTACACACTGTCTGCTGTACACACTTCCTGATTTTCTCGCTACCTGATTTACCCACTGCCTGATTTACCCACTGCCTGATGTAACCACTGTGTGATTTACTCACTGCCTGATTTACTGACTGTCTGACTGATTTCAACACTGGCTGATTAAACCAGTGCCTGATTTACTCACTGCCTGATTTATGCACTGCCTCATTTACACACTGCGTGATTTACACACTGCTTGATTTACACACTGCCTGATTTACACACTGCCTGATTTACACACTGCTTGATTTACACACTGCCTGAAGTACATACTGCCTGATTTACACACGGCCTGATTTACACACTGCCTGATTTACTCAATGCCTTATTTACTCACTGCCTAATTTACTCAATGTCTTTTTTTCTCACTGCCTGATTTACTCAGTGCCTGAATTACCTGCTGCCAGCTTTACCCGCTAATCGATGTAGACACTGACTGATTTACCCACTGCCAGGTTTACTCACTGCCCGATTTAGTCAACGCTTGATTCACTCACTCTCTGATGTAAATACACCCTGATTAACGCAAGGTCCGATTATCTCACTGCCTGATGGACACACTGCCTGATTTACACAGCTTGATTTACACACTGCCTGAATTATTCACAGCCTGAATTACACTCTGCCTGATTTAATCCCTGCCTGATTCGCATACTGCCACATTTATTCTCTGCCTGATTTACTCACTTCCTGATTTACTCACTGCTTGCTGTACACGCTGCTTGATTTACACACTTACTAATTTACCCGGTGCCTGACTTACACACTGCCTGATTTACTCGCTGCCTGATTTACACACTGTCTGACTTTTGCACTGCAGTAATTACTCACTGCCTGAGTTATTCAATGTCTGATTTACTCATTGCCCGATTTACTTACTGCCTGATTTACTCACTGCCTGATGTAAACACTTACTGATTAACACAATCTGATTTACTCAGTCTGATTTACTCACTGCCTGATGGACACAGTTCCTGATTTACACGCAGCCTGATTTAATCACTGCCTGATGTACCTGCTGCCTGCTTTATACACAGACTGTGCATTCCCTGCCTGATTTCCACACTGCCTGATTCCTCATTGCCTTATTTACACACTGCCTGATTTCCCCATTGCCTGATTTACTCACTGCTGTTTTACTCACTGCCTGATTTACTCACTGCCTGATTTACTCACTGCCATTTTACCCACTGCCTGATTTCCACACTGCCTGATTTACTTACTGCCTGATTTACTCACTGCCTGACCTACCTGCTGCTGGCTTGAACAACTGCCTGATTTGCTCACTGCCCGATTTACTTACTGCCTGATTTATTCACTGCCTGATTTACTCAGTGCCTTTTTTACACGCTTTTGGATTTACTCACTGCCCTATTTACTCATCGCCTGATTTACTCACTGTCTGATGTAAACACTTCCAGATTAACACTCAGTCCGATTTACTCAATGCCTGATTTACTCACTGCCTGCTTTACACACTGCCTGGTTTACTCACTGTCTGTTTTACTCACTGTCTGATGTAAACACTTCCAGATTAACACTCAGTCCGATTTACTCACTGTCTGATTTACTCACTGTCTGATGTAAACACTTCCTGATTAACACAGTCCGATTTACTCACTGGCTGATTTACTCACTGCCTGATGGACACACTTGCTGATTTACACACAGCCTCATTTACTCACTGCCTGATGTACTCGCTGCCTGCTTTACACACTGCCTGATTTACTCACTGCCTGCTTTACACACTGTCTGATTTACTCACTGCCTGATTTACTCACTGCCTGCTTTACACACTGCCTGGTTTACTCACTGTCTGATTTACTCACTGTCTGATGTAAACACTTCCAGATTAACACTCGGTTTCATTTACTGAATTCCTATTTTACACACAGGCTGTTTAATCACTGCGTGATATACTCGCTGACTATTTTACACACAGCCTGCTCTACGCTCTGCCTGATTTACCCACTGCCTGATTGAACCACTGCCTGAATTACCCACTGCCTGATTCAATCACTGTCTGATGTAAACACTTCTTGATGAACACGCTGACTGATGGACACTCTTCTTGATTTACACACTGCCTGATGTACTCGCTGACTGTTTTACACACTGCCTGCTTTACACTCAGCCTGATTTACTCACTGACTGCTTTATTCACTGCCTGATTTACTCACTGCCTGATTTAAACACTGCTAGAATTACACACTGCCTGATTTACTGACTGCCAGATGTAAACAATGCCTGATTTAATTCCTGTCTGATTTACTCACAGCCTGATTTACACACTGCCTGATTTACCCAATGTCTGATTTACACACTGCCTGATTTACTCACTGCCTGATTTAAACACTGCCAGGTTTACACACTGCCTGATTTACTCAATGCCAGATGTAAACACATCCTGATTTAATTCCTGTCTGAGTTACTCACAGCCTGATATACACACTGCCTGGCTTCCACTGCCTTATTTACCCACTGTCTGATTTACCCACTGCCTGATGTAACCATTGTCTGGTTTACTCACTGCCTGATTTACTGACAGTGTGATTTGATCACTGCCTGATTTACCCATTGCCTGCTTTGCACACTGCCTGGTTTACTCACTGTCTGATTTACTCACTGCCTGATTTACTCACTGCCTGATGTAAACACTTCCTGATTAACACAGTCTGATTTACTCACTGGCTGATTTACTCACTGCCTGATGGACACACTTGCTGATTTACACACAGCCTCATTTACTCACTGCCTGATGTACTCGCTGCCTGCTTTACACACTGCCTAGTGCACTGCCTGCCTGATTTCCACACTGCCTGATTTACCCACTACCTGATTTACTTACTGCCTGATGTACATACTGCCTGATATACTCACTGCCTGATTTACCCGCTGACTGATGTAAATACTGTTTGATTTAATCACCGACGGATTTGTACACTGCCAGATTTACACGCTGCCTGATTTACCCACTGCCTGATTTACTGACTGCATCATTTAAACACTGCCTGATTAACGCACTGCCTGATTTACCCACCGCCTGATTTACTCACTGCCTCATTTAATCACTGCCTCATTTACTGACTGTCTGATGTAAACACTTCCTGATGAACACACTGACTGATGGAAACTCTTCCTGATTTACACACTGCCTGATGTACTCGCTGACTATTTTACACACTGCCTGATTTACTGACTGCCAGATGTAAACACAGGTTGATTTAATTCCTTTCTGATATACCCACAGCCTGATTTACACACTGCCTGATTTACCCAGTCTCTGATTTACACACTGCCTGATTTATTCACTGCCTGATTTAAAGACTGTCAGGTTTGCACACAGCCTGATTTACTCACTGCCAGATGTAAACACCGCCTAATTTAATTCATGTCTGATTTACTCACAGCCTGATATACACACTGCCTGGCATCCTAACTGCCTTACTTAACCACTGTCTGATTTACCCACTGCCTGATGTAACCGTTGTCTGGTTTACTCACTGCCTGATTTGCACAACGCCTGATTTACACATTGCCCGATTTACTCACAGTCTGATCTATACACTTCCTGATGGACACAGTCCGATTTACTCACTGGCTGATTTACCCACTGCCTGAAGGACACACTTGCTGATTTACGCACTGCCTGGTGCACTGCCTGCCTGATTTCCACACTGCCTGATTTACCCACTACCTGATTTATTCACTGTCTGATTTACTCACTGCCTGATTTAGTCACTGCCTGATTTCCACACTGCCTGATTTACCCACTACCTGATTTATTCACTGCCTGATTTACTCACTGCCTTATTAACTCACTGCCTGATTTACTCACTGCCTGATTTAATCACTGCCTGATTTACTCATTGCCTGATTTACTCATTGCCTGATTTACTCATTGCCTGATTTACTCACTGCCTTATTTACTCACTGCCTGATTTACACACTGCCTGATTTACTCACTGCCTGATTTACTCATTGCCTGATTTACTCACTGCCTTATTTACTCATTGCCTGATTTACTCACTGCCTGATTTACTCACTGCCTTATTTACACATTGCCTGATTTACTCATTGCCTGATTTACTCACTGCCTTATTTACTCATTGCCTGATTTACTCACTGCCTGATTGACTCACTGCCTGATTTACTCACTGCCTGATTTACACACTGCCTGATTTACTCACTGCCTGATTTACTCACTGCCTGATTTACACACTGCCTGATTTACTCACTGCCTGATTTACACACTGCCTGATTTACTCACTGCCTTATTTACTCACTGCCTGATTTACTCATTGCCTGATTTACTCATTGCCTGATTTACTCACTGCCTTATTTACTCATTGCCTGATTTACACACTGCCTGATTTACTCACTGCCTGATTTACTCACTGCCTGATTTACACACTGCCTGATTTACTCACTGCCTGATTTACTCACTGCCTGATTTACTCACTGCCTGATGTCCAAACTGCCTGATTTACACACTGCCTGATGTCCAAACTGCCTGATTTACTCACTGCCTGATGTCCAAACTGCCTGATTTACTCACTGCCTGATGTCCAAACTGCCTGATTTACTCACTGCCTGATGTCCAAACTGCCTGATTTACACACTGCCTGATTTACTCACTGCCGGATTTACTCACTGCCTGATTTACTCACTGCCTGATTTACTCACTGCCTGATTTACTCACTGCCTGATATCCAAACTGCCTGATTTACTCACTGCCTGATGTCCAAACTGCCTGATATACTCACTGCCTGATGTCCAAACTGCCTGATTTACTCACTGCCTGATGTCCAAACTGCCTGATTTATTCACTGCCTGATGTCCAAACTGCCTGATTTACACAATGCCTAATTTACTCACTGCCTGATTTACTCACTGCCTGATTTACTCACTGCCTGATTTACTCACTGCCTGATGTCCAAACTGCCTGATTTACTCACTGCCTGATGTCCAAACTGCCTGATTCACTCACTGCCTGATGTCCAAACTGCCTGATTTACTCACTGCCTGATGTCCAAACTGCCTGATTTACACACTGCCTGATTTACACACTGCCTGATTTACTCACTGCCTGATTTACTCACTGCCTGATGTCCAAACTGCCTGATTTACACACTGCCTGATTTACACACTGCCTGATTTACTCACTGCCTGATTTACTCACTGCCTGATGTCCAAACTGCCTGATTTACTCACTGCCTGATGTCCAAACTGCCTGATTTACTCACTGCCTGATTTACTCACTGCCTGATGTCCAAACTGCCTGATTTAAAAACTGCCTGATGTCCAAACTGCCTGATTTACTCACTGCCTGATGTCCAAACTGCCTGATTTACTCACTGCCTGATTTACTCACTGCCTGATGTCCAAACTGCCTGATTTACTCACTGCCTGATGTCCAAACTGCCTCATTTACTCACTGCCTGATGTCCAAACTGCCTGATTTACTCACTGCCTGATGTCCAAACTGCCTGATTTACTCACTGCCTGATGTCCAAACTGCCTGATTTACTCACTGCCTGATTTACACACTGCCTGATTTAGTCACTGCCTGATTTACTCACTGCCTGATTTACTCTCTGCCTGATTTACACACTGCCTGATTTACACACTGCCTGATTTACTCACTGCCTGATTTACACACTGCCTGATTTACACACTGCCTGATTTACTCACTGCCTGATTTACTCACTGCCTGATTTAAACACTGCCTGATGTCCAAACTGCCTGATTAACTCACTGCCTGATGTCCAAACTGCCTGGTTTACTCAATGCCTGATGTCCAAACTGCCTGATTTACACACTGCCTGATTTACACACTGCCTGATTTACTCACTGCCTGATTTACTCACTGCCTGATTTACTCACTGCCTGATGTCCAAACTGCCTGATTTACTCACTGCCTGATGTCCAAACTGCCTGATTTAATCACTGCCTGATGTCCAAACTGCCTGATTTACTCACTGCCTGATTTACTCACTGCCTGATGTCCAAACTGCCTGATTTACTCACTGCCTGATGTCCAAACTGCCTGATTTACTCACTGCCTGATGTCCAAACTGCCTGATTTACTCACTGCCTGATGTCCAAACTGCCTGATTTACTCACTGCCTGATGTCCAAACTGCCTGATTTACTCACTGCCTGATGTCCAAACTGCCTGATTTACTCACTGCCTGATGTCCAAACTGCCTGATTTACTCACTGCCTGATTTACTCACTGCCTGATGTCCAAACTGCCTGATTTACTCACTGCCTGATGTCCAAACTGCCTCATTTACTCACTGCCTGATGTCCAAACTGCCTCATTTACTCACTGCCTGATGTCCAAACTGCCTGATTTACTCACTGCCTGATGTCCAAACTGCCTGATTTACTCACTGCCTGATTTACTCACTGCCTGATGTCCAAACTGCCTGATTTACTCACTGCCTGATTTACTCACTGCCTGATGTCCAAACTGCCTGATTTACTCACTGCCTGATTTACTCACTGCCTGATGTCCAAACTGCCTGATTTACTCACTGCCTGATTTACTCACTGCCTGATGTCCAAACTGCCTGATTTACTCACTGCCTGATGTCCAAATTGCCTGATTTACTCAATGCCTGATGTCCAAACTGCCTGATTTACTCACTGCCTGATGTCCAAACTGCCTGATTTAATCACTGCCTGATTTACTCAATGCCTGATGTCCAAACTGCCTGATTTACTCACTGCCTGATTTACTCACTGCCTGATGTCCAAACTGCCTGATTTACTCACTGCCTTATTTACTCACTGCCTGATTTACTCAATGCCTGATTTACTCACTGCCTGATGTCCAAACTGCCTGATTTACTCACTGCCTGATGTCCAAACTGCCTGATTTACTCACTGCCTGATTTAATCACTGCCTGATTTACTCACTGCCTGATGTCCAAACTGCCTGATTTACTCTCTGCCTTATTTACACACTGCCTGATTTACTCACTGCCTGATTTACTCACTGCGTGATTTATACACTGCCTGATGTCCAAACTGACTGATTTACTCACTGCCTGATGTCCAAACTGCCTGATTTAATCACTGCCTGATTTACTCACTGCCGGATTTACTCACTGCCTGATTTACTCACTGCCTGATGTCCAAACTGCCTGACTTACTCACTGCCTGATGTCCAAACTGCCTGATTTACTCACTGCCTGATGTCCAAACTGCCTGATTTACTCACTGCCTGATTTACTCACTGCCTGATGTCCAAACTGCCTGATTTACTCACTGCCTGATGTCCAAACTGCCTGATTTACTCACTGCCTGATGTCCAAACTGCCTGATTTACTCACTGCCTGATGTCCAAACTGCCTGATTTACTCACTGCCTGATGTCCAAACTGCCTGATTTACTCACTGCCTGATTTACGCACTGCCTGATTTACACACTGCCTGATTTACTCAATGCCTGATTTACTCACTGCCTGATTTACTCTCTGCCTGATTTACACACTGCCTGATTTACACACTGCCTGATTTACTCACTGCCTGATTTACACACTGGCTGATTTACACACTGCCTGATTTACTCACTGCCTTATTTACTCACTGCCTGATTTACTCACTGCCTGATTTACTCACTGCCTGATTTACACACTGCCTGATGTCCAAACTGCCTGATTAACTCACTGCCTGATGTCCAAACTGCCTGATTTACTCAATGCCTGATGTCCAAACTGCCTGATTTACTCACTGCCTGATTTACTCACTGCCTGATTTACTCACTGCCTGATTTACTCACTGCCTGACGTCCAAACTGCCTGATTTACTCACTGCCTGATGTACTCACTGCCTGATTCACTCACTGCCTGATGTCCAAACTGCCTGATTTACTCACTGCCTGATGTCCAAACTGCCTGATTTACACACTGCCTGATGTACACACTGCCTGATTTACTCACTGCCTGATTTACTCACTGCCTGATGTCCAAACTGCCTGATTTACTCACTGCCTGATTTCCACACTGCCTGATTTACTCACTGCCTGATTTACTCACTGCCTGATGTCAAACTGCCTGATTTACACACTGCCTGATGTCCAAACTGCCTGATTTACTCACTGCCTGATTTACTCACTGCCTGATGTCCAAACTGCCTGATTTAAACACTGCCTGATGTCCAAACTGCCTGATTTACTCACTGCCTGATGTCCAAACTGCCTGATTTACTCACTGCCTGATTTACTCACTGCCTGATGTCCAAACTGCCTGATTTACTCACTGCCTGATGTCCAAACTGCCTCATTTACTCACTGCCTGATGTCCAAACTGCCTGATTTACTCACTGCCTGATGTCCAAACTGCCTGATTTACTCACTGCCTGATGTCCAAACTGCCTGATTTACTCACTGCCTGATTTACACACTGCCTGATTTAGTCACTGCCTGATTTACTCACTGCCTGATTTACTCTCTGCCTGATTTACACACTGCCTGATTTACACACTGCCTGATTTACTCACTGCCTGATTTACACACTGCCTGATTTACACACTGCCTGATTTACTCACTGCCTGATTTACTCACTGCCTGATTTAAACACTGCCTGATGTCCAAACTGCCTGATTAACTCACTGCCTGATGTCCAAACTGCCTGGTTTACTCAATGCCTGATGTCCAAACTGCCTGATTTACACACTGCCTGATTTACACACTGCCTGATTTACTCACTGCCTGATTTACTCACTGCCTGATTTACTCACTGCCTGATGTCCAAACTGCCTGATTTACTCACTGCCTGATGTCCAAACTGCCTGATTTACTCACTGCCTGATGTCCAAACTGCCTGATTTACTCACTGCCTGATTTACTCACTGCCTGATGTCCAAACTGCCTGATTTACTCACTGCCTGATGTCCAAACTGCCTGATTTACTCACTGCCTGATGTCCAAACTGCCTGATTTACTCACTGCCTGATGTCCAAACTGCCTGATTTACTCACTGCCTGATGTCCAAACTGCCTGATTTACTCACTGCCTGATTTACTCACTGCCTGATGTCCAAACTGCCTGATTTATCACTGCCTGATTTACTCACTGCCTGATGTCCAAACTGCCTGATTTACTCACTGCCTGATGTCCAAACTGCCTCATTTACTCACTGCCTGATGTCCAAACTGCCTGATTTACTCACTGCCTGATGTCCAAACTGCCTGATTTACTCACTGCCTGATGTCCAAACTGCCTGATTTACTCACTGCCTGATTTACTCACTGCCTGATGTCCAAACTGCCTGATTTACTCACTGCCTGATTTACTCACTGCCTGATGTCCAAACTGCCTGATTTACTCACTGCCTGATTTACTCACTGCCTGATGTCCAAACTGCCTGATTTACTCACTGCCTGATTTACTCACTGCCTGATGTCCAAACTGCCTGATTTACTCACTGCCTGATGTCCAAATTGCCTGATTTACTCAATGCCTGATGTCCAAACTGCCTGATTTACTCACTGCCTGATGTCCAAACTGCCTGATTTAATCACTGCCTGATTTACTCAATGCCTGATGTCCAAACTGCCTGATTTACTCACTGCCTGATTTACTCACTGCCTGATGTCCAAACTGCCTGATTTACTCACTGCCTTATTTACTCACTGCCTGATTTACTCAATGCCTGATTTACTCACTGCCTGATGTCCAAACTGCCTGATTTACTCACTGCCTGATGTCCAAACTGCCTGATTTACTCACTGCCTGATTTAATCACTGCCTGATTTACTCACTGCCTGATGTCCAAACTGCCTGATTTACTCTCTGCCTTATTTACACACTGCCTGATTTACTCACTGCCTGATTTACTCACTGCGTGATTTATACACTGCCTGATGTCCAAACTGACTGATTTACTCACTGCCTGATGTCCAAACTGCCTGATTTAATCACTGCCTGATTTACTCACTGCCGGATTTACTCACTGCCTGATTTACTCACTGCCTGATGTCCAAACTGCCTGACTTACTCACTGCCTGATGTCCAAACTGCCTGATTTACTCACTGCCTGATGTCCAAACTGCCTGATTTACTCACTGCCTGATTTACTCACTGCCTGATGTCCAAACTGCCTGATTTACTCACTGCCTGATGTCCAAACTGCCTGATTTACTCACTGCCTGATGTCCAAACTGCCTGATTTACTCACTGCCTGATGTCCAAACTGCCTGATTTACTCACTGCCTGATGTCCAAACTGCCTGATTTACTCACTGCCTGATTTACGCACTGCCTGATTTACACACTGCCTGATTTACTCAATGCCTGATTTACTCACTGCCTGATTTACTCTCTGCCTGATTTACACACTGCCTGATTTACACACTGCCTGATTTACTCACTGCCTGATTTACACACTGCCTGATTTACACACTGCCTGATTTACTCACTGCCTTATTTACTCACTGCCTGATTTACTCACTGCCTGATTTACTCACTGCCTGATTTACACACTGCCTGATGTCCAAACTGCCTGATTAACTCACTGCCTGATGTCCAAACTGCCTGATTTACTCAATGCCTGATGTCCAAACTGCCTGATTTACACACTGCCTGATTTACACAATGCCTGATTTACTCACTGTCTGATTTACTCACTGCCTGACGTCCAAACTGCCTGATTTACTCACTGCCTGATTTACTCACTGCCTGATTTACTCACTGCCTGATGTCCAAACTGCCTGATTTACTCACTGCCTGATGTCCAAACTGCCTGATTTACTCACTGCCTGATGTCCAAACTGCCTGGTTTACTCACTGCCTGATTTACTCACTGCCTGATGTCCAAACTGCCTGATTTACTCACTGCCTGATGTCCAAACTGCCTGATTTACACACTGCCTGATGTCCAAACTGCCTGATTTAATCACTGCCTGATGTCCAAACTGCCTGATTTACTCACTGCCTGATGTCCAAACTGCCTGATTTACTCACTGCCTGATGTCCAAACTGCCTGATTTACTCACTGCCTGATGTCCAAACTGCCTGATTTACTCACTGCCTGATGTCCAAACTGCCTGATTTACTCACTGCCTGATGTCCAAACTGCCTGATTTACTCACTGCCTGATTTACTCACTGCCTGATGTCCAAACTGCCTGATTTACTCACTGCCTGATGTCCAAACTGCCTGATTTACTCACTGCCTGATTTACGCACTGCCTGATTTACACACTGCCTGATTTACTCACTGCCTGATTTACGCACTGCCTGATTTACTCTCTGCCTGATTTACACACTGCCTGATTTACACACTGCCTGATTTACTCACTGCCTGATTTACACACTGCCTGATTTACACACTGCCTGATTTACTCACTGCCTTATTTCCTCACTGCCTGATTTACTCACTGCCTGATTTACTCACTGCCTGATTTACCACACTGCCTGATGTCCAAACTGCCTGATTAACTCACTGCCTGATGTGCAAACTGCCTGATTTACTCAATGCCTGATGTCCAAACTGCCTGATTTACACACTGCCTGATTTACACAATGCCTGATTTACTCACTGCCTGATTTACTCACTGCCTGACGTCCAAACTGCCTGATTTACTCACTGCCTGATTTACTCACTGCCTGATTTACTCACTGCCTGATGTCCAAACTGCCTGATTTACTCACTGCCTGATGTCCAAACTGCCTGATTTACTCACTGCCTGATGTCCAAACTGCCTGGTTTACTCACTGCCTGATTTACTCACTGCCTGATGTCCAAACTGCCTGATTTACTCACTGCCTGATGTCCAAACTGCCTGATTTACTCACTGCCTGATGTCCAAACTGCCTGATTTACTCACTGCCTGATGTCCAAACTGCCTGATTTACTCACTGCCTGATTTCCAAACTGCCTGATTTACTCACTGCCTGATGTCCAAACTGCCTGATTTACTCACTGCCTGATGTCCAAACTGCCTGATTTACTCACTGCCTGATTTACTCACTGCCTGATGTCCAAGCTGCCTGATTTACTCACTGCCTGATTTACTCACTGCCTGATTTACTCACTGCCTGATTTACACACTGCCTGATGTCCAAACTGCCTGATTAACTCACTGCCTGATGTCCAAACTGCCTGATTTACTCAATGCCTGATGTCCAAACTGCCTGATTTACACACTGCCTGACTTCCTCATTGCCTTATTTACACACTGCCTGATTTACACAGCTGCCTGATTTACCACTACTGCCCTTGATTTACACTCTGCCTGATTTACTCACTGCCTGATTTAGACAACAGCCTGATTTACACACTGCCAGGATTCTACACACTGCCTGATTTTACCTCACTGCTGATTTACTCACTGCCTGGGACTTACTCACTTGCCTCACTTTCCACATTGGCCTGAGTTAAACACTGCCTGATTTACACACTGCCTGATTACACCCACTGCCTGATTTTACACACTGCCTGATTTATACTCACTGCCTGACTTCCTCATTGCCCTATTTACAACACTGGCCTGTTTTACACACTGCCTTATTTACAGCACTGCCTTATTTACTCACTGCCTGATTTACACACTGCCTGATTTACACAACTGCCTTCTTTACCACATGCCTTGATTTACACACTGCCTGATTTACCTACACTGCCGTATCTACGCACTGCCTGGATTTACTCACTTGCCTGATTTACACACTGCCTGATTTACTCACTGCCTGATGTCCAAACTGCCTGATTTACTCACTGCCTGATGTCCAAACTGCCTGATTTACTCACTGCCTGATTTACTCACTGCCTGATGTCCAAACTGCCTGATTTACTCACTGCCTGATGTCCAAACTGCCTGATTTACTCACTGCCTGAAGTCCAAACTGCCTGATTTACTCACTGCCTGATGTCCAAACTGCCTGATTTACACACTGCCTGATTTACTCACTGCCTGATTTACTCACTGCCTGATTTACTCACTGCCTGATGTCCAAACTGCCTGATTTACTCACTGCCTGATCTCCAAACTGCCTGATTTACTCACTGCCTGATGTCCAAACTGCCTGATTTACTCACTGCCTGATTTACTCACTGCCTGATGTCCAAACTGCCTGATTTACTCACTGCCTGATGTCCAAACTGCCTGATTTACACACTGCCTGATTTACACACTGCCTGATTTACTCACTGCCTGATTTACTCACTGCCTGATGTCCAAACTGCCTGATTTACTCACTGAAAATGTCCAAACTGCCTGATTTACTCACTGCCTGATGTCCAAACTGCCTGATTTACTCACTGCCTGATGTCCAAACTGCCTGATTTACTCACTGCCTGATGTCCAAACTGCCTGATTTACTCACTGCCTGATGTCCAAACTGCCTGATTTACTCACTGCCTGATGTCCAAACTGCCTGATTTACTCACTGCCTGATTTACTCACTGCCTGATGTCCAAACTGCCTGATTTACTCACTGCCTGATTTACTCACTGCCTGATGTCCAAACTGCCTGATTTACTCACTGCCTGATGTCCAATCTGCCTGATTTACTCACTGCCTGATGTCCAAACTGCCTGATTTACTCACTGCCTGATGTCCAAACTGCCTGATTTACTCACTGCCTGATGTCCAAACTGCCTGATTTACTCACTGCCTGATTTACTCACTGCCTGATGTCCAAACTGCCTGATTTACTCACTGCCTGATTTACTCACTGACTGATGTCCAAACTGCCTGATTTACTCACTGCCTGATTTACTCACTGCCTGTTGTCCAAACTGCCTGATTTACTCACTGCCTGATGTCCAAACTGCCTGATTTACTCACTGCCTGATTTACTCACTGCCTGATGTCCAAACTGCCTGATTTACTCACTGCCTGATTTACTCACTGCCTGATGTCCAAACTGCCTGATTTACTCACTGCCTTATTTACTCACTGCCTGATTTACTCACTGCCTGATTTACTCACTGCCTGATGTCCAAACTGCCTGATTTACTCACTGCCTGATGTCCAAACTGCCTGATTTACTCACTGCCTGATTTACTCACTGCCTGATTTACTCACTGCCTGATGTCCAAACTGCCTGATTTACTCACTGCCTGATTTACACACTGCCTGATTTACTCACTGCCTGATTTACTCACTGCCTGATTTACACACTGCCTGATGTCCAAACTGCCTGATTTACTCACTGCCTGCTGTCCAAACTGCCTGATTTACTCACTGCCGGACTTTCCTCACTGCCTGATTTACACAGCTGCCTGATTTACAACACACTGCCTTGATTTACACACTGCCAGATTTACTCACTGCTGAACTTCCTCATTGTCCTTATTACACACTGCCTTATTTTACACACTGCCTGATTTACTCACTGCTGATGTACTCACTGCCTGACTTCCTCAATGCCTTATTTACACCCTGGCCTGATTTACACATCTGCCTTATTTACACCGGCTGATTTACACACTTCCTGATTTACTCACAGCCTGACTTCCTCATTGCCTTATTTCACACTGCCTGATTTACACACTGCCTTATTTACACACTGCCGATTTACACGACTGCCCTGATTACACACTGCCTGATTTACACACAGCCGAATTACTCACTGCCTGACTTCCTCAATGGCCTTATTTACTCACTGCCTGATATACCGACTGCCTTATTTACACACTGCCTTATTTACACACTGCCTTTATTTACACACTGCCTGATTTACTCAATGCCTGATGTCCAAACTGCCTGATTTACTCACTGCCTGATTTACTCACTGCCTGATGTCCAAACTGCCTGATTTACTCACTGCCTTATTTACTCACTGCCTGATTTACTCAATGCCTGATTTACTCACTGCCTGATGTCCAAACTGCCTGATTTACTCACTGCCTGATGTCCAAACTGCCTGATTTACTCACTGCCTGATTTAATCACTGCCTGATTTACTCACTGCCTGATGTCCAAACTGCCTGATTTACTCTCTGCCTTATTTACACACTGCCTGATTTACTCACTGCCTGATTTACTCACTGCGTGATTTATACACTGCCTGATGTCCAAACTGACTGATTTACTCACTGCCTGATGTCCAAACTGCCTGATTTAATCACTGCCTGATTTACTCACTGCCGGATTTACTCACTGCCTGATTTACTCACTGCCTGATGTCCAAACTGCCTGACTTACTCACTGCCTGATGTCCACACTGCCTGATTTACTCACTGCCTGATGTCCAAACTGCCTGATTTACTCACTGCCTGATTTACTCACTGCCTGATGTCCAAACTGCCTGATTTACTCACTGCCTGATGTCCAAACTGCCTGATTTACTCACTGCCTGATGTCCAAACTGCCTGATTTACTCACTGCCTGATGTCCAAACTGCCTGATTTACTCACTGCCTGATGTCCAAACTGCCTGATTTACTCACTGCCTGATTTACGCACTGCCTGATTTACACACTGCCTGATTTACTCAATGCCTGATTTACTCACTGCCTGATTTACTCTCTGCCTGATTTACACACTGCCTGATTTACACACTGCCTGATTTACTCACTGCCTGTTTTACACACTGCCTGATTTACACACTGCCTGATTTACTCACTGCCTTATTTACTCACTGCCTGATTTACTCACTGCCTGATTTACTCACTGCCTGATTTACACACTGCCTGATGTCCAAACTGCCTGATTAACTCACTGCCTGATGTCCAAACTGCCTGATTTACTCAATGCCTGATGTCCAAACTGCCTGATTTACACACTGCCTGATTTACACAATGCCTGATTTACTCACTGTCTGATTTACTCACTGCCTGACGTCCAAACTGCCTGATTTACTCACTGCCTGATTTACTCACTGCCTGATTTACTCACTGCCTGATGTCCAAACTGCCTGATTTACTCACTGCCTGATGTCCAAACTGCCTGATTTACTCACTGCCTGATGTCCAAACTGCCTGGTTTACTCACTGCCTGATTTACTCACTGCCTGATGTCCAAACTGCCTGATTTACTCACTGCCTGATGTCCAAACTGCCTGATTTACTCACTGCCTGATGTCCAAACTGCCTGATTTAATCACTGCCTGATGTCCAAACTGCCTGATTTACTCACTGCCTGATGTCCAAACTGCCTGATTTACTCACTGCCTGATGTCCAAACTGCCTGATTTACTCACTGCCTGATGTCCAAACTGCCTGATTTACTCACTGCCTGATGTCCAAACTGCCTGATTTACTCACTGCCTGATGTCCAAACTGCCTGATTTACTCACTGCCTGATTTACTCACTGCCTGATGTCCAAACTGCCTGATTTACTCACTGCCTGATGTCCAAACTGCCTGATTTACTCACTGCCTGATTTACGCACTGCCTGATTTACACACTGCCTGATTTACTCACTGCCTGATTTACGCACTGCCTGATTTACTCTCTGCCTGATTTACACACTGCCTGATTTACACACTGCCTGATTTACTCACTGCCTGATTTACACACTGCCTGATTTACACACTGCCTGATTTACTCACTGCCTTATTTCCTCACTGCCTGATTTACTCACTGCCTGATTTACTCACTGCCTGATTTACACACTGCCTGATGTCCAAACTGCCTGATTAACTCACTGCCTGATGTGCAAACTGCCTGATTTACTCAATGCCTGATGTCCAAACTGCCTGATTTACACACTGCCTGATTTACACAATGCCTGATTTACTCACTGCCTGATTTACTCACTGCCTGACGTCCAAACTGCCTGATTTACTCACTGCCTGATTTACTCACTGCCTGATTTACTCACTGCCTGATGTCCAAACTGCCTGATTTACTCACTGCCTGATGTCCAAACTGCCTGATTTACTCACTGCCTGATGTCCAAACTGCCTGGTTTACTCACTGCCTGATTTACTCACTGCCTGATGTCCAAACTGCCTCATTTACTCACTGCCTGATGTCCAAACTGCCTGATTTACTCACTGCCTGATGTCCAAACTGCCTGATTTACTCACTGCCTGATGTCCAAACTGCCTGATTTACTCACTGCCTGATGTCCAAACTGCCTGATTTACTCACTGCCTGATGTCCAAACTGCCTGATTTACTCACTGCCTGATGTCCAAACTGCCTGATTTACTCACTGCCTGATTTACTCACTGCCTGATGTCCAAGCTGCCTGATTTACTCACTGCCTGATTTACTCACTGCCTGATTTACTCACTGCCTGATTTACACACTGCCTGATGTCCAAACTGCCTGATTAACTCACTGCCTGATGTCCAAACTGCCTGATTTACTCAATGCCTGATGTCCAAACTGCCTGATTTACACACTGCCTGATTTACAAACTGCCTGATTTACTCACTGCCTGATTTACTCAATGCCTGATGTCCAAACTGCCTGATTTACTCACTGCCTTATTTACTCACTGCCTGATTTACTCACTGCCTGATTTACTCACTGCCTGATGTCCAAACTGCCTGATTTACTCACTGCCTGATGTCCAAACTGCCTGATTTACTCACTGCCTGATTTACTCACTGCCTGATTTACTCACTGCCTGATGTCCAAACTGCCTGATTTACTCACTGCCTGATTTACACACTGCCTGATTTACTCACTGCCTGATTTACTCACTGCCTGATTTACACACTGCCTGATGTCCAAACTGCCTGATTTACTCACTGCCTGCTGTCCAAACTGCCTGATTTACTCACTGCCTGATGTCCAAACTGCCTGATTTACACACTGCCTGATTTACGCACTGCCTGATTTACTCACTGCCTGATTTACTCACTGCCTGATTTACTCACTGCCTGATGTCCAAAATGCCTGATTTACTCACTGCCTGATTTACTCACTGCCTGATGTCCAAACTGCCTGATTTACTCACTGCCTGATGTCCAAACTGCCTGATTTACACACTGCCTGATTTACACACTGCCTGATTTACTCAATGCCTGATTTACTCACTGCCTGATGTCCAAACTGCCTGATTTACTCACTGCCTGATGTCCAAACTGCCTGATTTACTCACTGCCTGATGTCAAAACTGCCTGATTTACTCACTGCCTGATGTCCAAACTGCCTGATTTACTCACTGCCTGATGTCCAAATTGCCTGATTTACTCAATGCCTGATGTCCAAACTGCCTGATTTACTCACTGCCTGATGTCCAAACTGCCTGATTTAATCACTGCCTGATTTACTCAATGCCTGATGTCCAAACTGCCTGATTTACTCACTGCCTGATTTACTCACTGCCTGATGTCCAAACTGCCTGATTTACTCACTGCCTTATTTACTCACTGCCTGATTTACTCAATGCCTGATTTACTCACTGCCTGATGTCCAAACTGCCTGATTTACTCACTGCCTGATGTCCAAACTGCCTGATTTACTCACTGCCTGATTTAATCACTGCCTGATTTACTCACTGCCTGATGTCCAAACTGCCTGATTTACTCTCTGCCTTATTTACACACTGCCTGATTTACTCACTGCCTGATTTACTCACTGCGTGATTTATACACTGCCTGATGTCCAAACTGACTGATTTACTCACTGCCTGATGTCCAAACTGCCTGATTTAATCACTGCCTGATTTACTCACTGCCGGATTTACTCACTGCCTGATTTACTCACTGCCTGATGTCCAAACTGCCTGACTTACTCACTGCCTGATGTCCAAACTGCCTGATTTACTCACTGCCTGATGTCCAAACTGCCTGATTTACTCACTGCCTGATTTACTCACTGCCTGATGTCCAAACTGCCTGATTTACTCACTGCCTGATGTCCAAACTGCCTGATTTACTCACTGCCTGATGTCCAAACTGCCTGATTTACTCACTGCCTGATGTCCAAACTGCCTGATTTACTCACTGCCTGATGTCCAAACTGCCTGATTTACTCACTGCCTGATTTACACACTGCCTGATTTACACACTGCCTGATTTACTCAATGCCTGATTTACTCACTGCCTGATTTACTCACTGCCTGATGTCCAAACTGCCTGATTTACACACTGCCTGATTTACTCACTGCCTGATTTACTCACTGCCTGATTTACACACTGCCTGATTTACTCACTGCCTTATTTACTCACTGCCTGATTTACTCACTGCCTGATTTACTCACTGCCTGATTTACACACTGCCTGATGTCCAAACTGCCTGATTAACTCACTGCCTGATGTCCAAACTGCCTGATTTACTCAATGCCTGATTTCCACACTGCCTGATTTACTCACTGCTGATTTACACACTGCCTGATTTACACACTGCCTGATTTACACACTGCCTGATTTACACACTGCCTGATTTACTCACTGCCTGATTTACTCACTGCCTGATTTACTCACTGCCTGATTTACACACTGCCTGATTTACTCACTGCCTGATGTCCAAACTGCCTGATTTACACACTGCCTGATTTACACACTGCCTGATTTACTCACTGCCTGATTTACACACTGCCTGATTTACACACTGCCTGATTTACTCACTGCCTGATTTACACACTGCCTGATTTACTCACTGCCTGATTTACACACTGCCTGATTTACTCACTGCCTGATTTACTCACTGCCTGATTTACTCACTGCCTGATGTCCAAACTGCCTGATTTACTCACTGCCTGATTTACACACTGCCTGATTTACTCACTGCCTGATTTACACACTGCCTGATTTACTCACTGCCTGATTTACACACTGCCTGATTTACTCACTGCCCGATTTAACACACTGCCTGATTTAACTCACTGCCTTATTTACTCACTGCCTGATTTACTCACTGCCCTTATTTACTCACTGCCTGATTTACACACTGCCTTATTTACCACCACTGCCTTATTTACTCACTGCCTTATTTACTCACTGCCTTATTTACTCACTGCCTTATTTACACACTGCCTTATTTACTCACTGCCTTATTTACTCACTGCCTTATTTACACACTGCCTTATTTACTCACTGCCTTATTTACACACTGCCTTATTTACTCACTGCCTGATTTACACACTGCCTTATTTACTCACTGCCTTATTTACTCACTGCCTTATTTACTCACTGCATTATTTACACACTGCCTTATTTACTCACTGCCTTACTTTACTCACTGCCTGATTTACACACTGCCTGAATTTACAACACTGCCTTATTTACACACTGCTGATTTACACACTGCCTGATTTACACACTGCCTGATTTACTCACTGCCTGATTTACACACTGCCTGATTTACTCACTGCCTGATTTACTCACTGCCTTATTTACTCACTGCCTTATTTACACACTGCCTGATTTACACACTGCCTTATTTACACACTGCCTGATTTACACACTGCCTGATTTACTCACTGCCTGATTTACACACTGCCTGATTTACTCACTGCCTGATTTACTCACTGCCTGATTTACTCACTGCCTTATTTACTCACTGCCTGATTTACACACTGCCTGATTTACACACTGCCTGATTTACACACTGCCTGATTTACTCACTGCCTTATTTACACACTGCCTGATTTACACACTGCCTGATTTACACACTGCCTGATTTACTCACTGCCTGATTTACACACTGCCTGATTTACACACTGCCTTATTTACACACTGCCTTATTTACACACTGCCTGATTTACACACTGCCTTATTTACACACTGCCTGATTTACTCACTGCCTGATTTACACACTGCCTGATTTACACACTGCCTTATTTACACACTGCCTGATTTACACACTGCCTGATTTACACACTGCCTGATTTACTCACTGCCTGACTTCCTCATTGCCTTATTTACACACTGCCTGATTTACACACTGCCTGATTTACACACTGCCTGATTTACTCACTGCCTGATTTACACACTGCCTGATTTACACACTGCCTGATTTACTCACTGCCTGATTTACTCACTGCCTTATTTACTCACTGCCTGATTTACACACTGCCTTATTTACTCACTGCCTTATTTACACACTGCCTTATTTACTCACTGCCTTATTTACACACTGCCTTATTTACACACTGCCTTATTTACACACTGCCTTATTTACTCACTGCCTGATTTACTCACTGCCTTATTTACACACTGCCTGATTTACACACTGCCTGACTTCCTCACTGCCTTATTTACACACTGCCTTATTTACACACTGCCTGATTTACTCACTGCCTTATTTACACACTGCCTGATTTACACACTGCCTTATTTACTCACTGCCTTATTTACTCACTGCCTGATTTACTCACTGCCTGATTTACTCACTGCCTTATTTACACACTGCCTGATTTACTCACTGCCTGATTTACTCACTGCCTTATTTACTCACTGCCTGATTTACTCACTGCCTTATTTACTCACTGCCTGATTTACTCACTGCCTTATTTACTCACTGCCTGATTTACTCACTGCCTGATTTACTCACTGCCTGATTTACACACTGCCTGATTTACACACTGCCTGATTACACACTGCCTGAATTACTCACTGCCTGATTTACTCACTGCCTTATTTACACACTGCCTGATTTACACACTGCCTGATTTACACACTGCCTGATTTACTCACTGCCTTATTTACACACTGCCTTATTTACACACTGCCTTATTTACTCACTGCCTTATTTACTCACTGCCTGATTTACACACTGCCTTATTTACTCGCTGCCTTATTTACTCACTGCCTTATTTACACACTGCCTTATTTACTCACTGCCTTATTTACACACTGCCTGATTTACTCACTGCCTGATTTACTCACTGCCTGATTTACTCACTGCCTGAGTTCCTCATTGCCTTATTTACACACTGCCTGATTTACACACTGCCTGATTTACACACTGCCTGATTTACACACTGCCTGATTTACTCACTGCCTGACTTCCTCATTGCCTTATTTACACACTGCCTGATTTACACACTGCCTGATTTACACACTGCCTGATTTACACACTGCCTTATTTACACACTGCCTTATTTACATACTGCCTGATTTACACACTGCCTGATTTACACACTGCCTGATTTACACACAGCCTGATTTACTCACTGCCTGACTTCCTCATTGCCTTATTTACTCACTGCCTGATTTACACACTGCCTGATTTACTCACTGCCTGATTTACACACTGCCTGATTTACTCACTGCCTGACTTCCTCATTGCCTTATTTACACACTGCCTGATTTACACACTGCCTGATTTACACACTGCCTGATTTACTCACTGCCTGATTTACTCACTGCCTGATTTACACACTGCCTGATTTACTCACTGCCTGATTTACTCACTGCCTGATTTACACACTGCCTGATTTACTCACTGCCTGATTTACACACTGCCTGATTTACTCACTGCCTGATTTACTCACTGCCTGATTTACACACTGCCTGATTTACTCACTGCCTGATTTACACACTGCCTGATTTACACACTGCCTGATTTACTCACTGCCTGATTTACTCACTGCCTGATTTACTCACTGCCTGATTTACACACTGCCTGATTTACACACTGCCTGATTTACACACTGCCTGATTTACACACTGCCTGATTTACTCACTGCCTGATTTACTCACTGCCTGATTTACTCACTGCCTGATTTACACACTGCCTGATTTACTCACTGCCTGATTTACTCACTGCCTGATTTACTCACTGCCTGATTTACACACTGCCTGATTTACACACTGCCTGATTTACACACTGCCTGATTTACTCACTGCCTGATTTACACACTGCCTGATTTACACACTGCCTGATTTACTCACTGCCTGATTTACACACTGCCTGATTTACTCACTGCCTGATTTCCTCACTGCCTTATTTACTCACTGCCTGATTTACTCCCTGCCTGATTTACACTCTGCCTGATTTACTCACTGCCTGATTTACTCACTGCCTGACTTTACTCACTGCCTTATTTACTCACTGCCTGATTTACACACTGCCTGATTTACACACTGCCTGATTTACTCACTGCTGATTTACTCACTGCCTGATTTACTCACTGCCTGATTACACACTGCCTGATTTACACACTGCCTGATTTACACACTGCCTGATTTACTCACTGCCTGATTTACTCACTGCCTGATTTACTCACTGCCTTATTTCTCACTGCCTTATTTACTCACTGCCTGATTTACACACTGCCTGATTTACACACTGCCTGATTTACTCACTGCCTGATTTACTCACTGCCTTATTTACTCACTGCCTTATTTACACACTGCCTTATTTACACACTGCCTTATTTACTCACTGCCTTATTTACACAATGCCGTTTTTACTCACTGCCTTATTTACTCACTGCCTTATTTACACACTGCCTGATTTACTCACTGCCTTATTTACTCACTGCCTGATTTACACACTGCCTTATTTACACACTGCCTGATTTACTCACTGCCTTATTTACACACTGCCTGATTTACACACTGCCTGATTTACTCACTGCCTGATTTACTCACTGCCTGATTTACACACTGCCTGATTTACACACTGCCTTATTTACACACTGCCTGATTTACACACTGCCTTATTTACACACTGCCTGATTTACACACTGCCTGATTTACTCACTGCCTGACTTACTCACTGCCTTATTTACACACTGCCTGATTTACACACTGCCTGATTTACACACTGCCTTATTTACACACTGCCTTATTTACACACTGCCTTATTTACACACTGCCTGATTTACACACTGCCTGATTTACTCACTGCCTGACTTCCTCATTGCCTTATTTACTCACTGCCTTATTTACACACTGCTGATATACTCACTGCCTGACTTGTCCTCACTTCCTTGATATACACACTTGCCCTTATTTACACACTGCCTGATTTACACACTGCCTGATTTACACACTGCCTGACTTTCCGCACTTCCTCGATTTACTCACTGCCTGACTTACACACTTGCCAGTATTATCACACTTGCCTGATTTACACACTGCCTTATTTTACCACTGCCTGATCTCCACACTTGCCTGATTTACACACTGCCTAGATTACACACAGCCCTTGATTTACCTCACTGCCTGACTTTACTCACTGCCTTATTTACTCACTGCCTGATTTACACACTGCCTGATTTACACACTGCCTGATTTACACACTGCCTGATTTACTCACTGCCTGATTTACTCACTGCCTGATTTACACACTGCCTGATTTACTCACTGCCTGATTTACACACTGCCTGATTTACACACTGCCTGATTTACACACTGCCTGATTTACACACTGCCTGATTTACACACTGCCTGATTTACTCACTGCCTGATTTACACACTGCCTGATTTACACACTGCCTGATTTACATACTGCCTGATTTACACACTGCCTGATTTACTCACTGCCTGATTTACACACTGCCTGATTTACACACTGCCTGATTTACTCACTGCCTGATTTACACACTGCCTGATTTACTCACTGCCTTATTTACACACTGCCTGATTTACACACTGCCTGATTTACTCACTGCCTGATTTACTCACTGCCTGATTTACACACTGCCTGATTTACTCACTGCCTGATTTACACACTGCCTGATTTACACACTGCCTGATTTACACACTGCCTTATTTACTCACTGCCTGATTTACACACTGCCTTATTTACACACTGCCTGATTACTCACTGCCTGATTTACACACTGCCTTATTTACTCACTGCCTGATTTACACACTGCCTTATTTACTCACTGCCTGATTTACACACTGCCTGATTTACTCACTTGCCTTATTTACTCACTGCCTGATTTACTCACTGCCTGATTTACCACCTGCCTGATTTACTCACTGCCTTATTTACTCACTGCCTGATGACACACTGCCTGATTTACTCACTGCCTGATTTACTCACTGCCTTATTTACACACTGCCTGATTTACACACTGCCTGATGTACACACTGCCTGATTTACTCACTGCCCTATTGACTCACTGCCTGATTTCCTCACTGCCTGATTTACACACTGCCTGATTTACTCACTGCCTGATTTACTCACTGCCTGATTGTACACACTGCCTGATTTACTCACTGGCCTGATTTACACACTGCCTGATTTACTCACTGCCTGATTTACACACTGCCTGATTTACACACTGCCTTATTTTCTCACTGCCTGATTTACACACTGCCTGATTTAATCACTGCCTGATTTACACACTGCCTGATTTACACACTGCCTGATTTACACACTGCCTGATTTACACACTGCCTTATTTACACACTGCCTTATTTACTCACTGCCTTATTTACACACTGCCTGATTTACACACTGCCTGATTTACACACTGCCTTATTTACACACTGCCTGATTTACACACTGCCTGATTTACTCACTGCCTGATTTACACACTGCCTGATTTACTCACTGCCTGATTTACTCACTGCCTGATTTACACACTGCCTGATTTACTCACTGCCTGATTTACTCACTGCCTTATTTACACACTGCCTGATTTACTCACTGCCTGATTTACACACTGCCTGATTTACTCACTGCCTTATTTACACACTGCCTGATTTACTCACTGCCTGATTTACACACTGCCTGATTTACACACTGCCTGATTTACACACTGCCTGATTTACTCACTGCCTGATTTACTCACTGCCTGATTTACACACTGCCTGATTTACTCACTGCCTGATTTACTCACTGCCTGATTTACACACTGCCTGATTTACTCACTGCCTGATTTACACACTGCCTGATTTACACACTGCCTGATTTACATACTGCCTGATTTACACACTGCCTGATTTACTCACTGCCTGATTTACACACTGCCTGATTTACACACTGCCTGATTTACACACTGCCTGATTTACACACTGCCTGATTTACTCACTGCCTGATTTACACACTGCCTGATTTACTCACTGCCTGATTTACACACTGCCTGATTTACTCACTGCCTGATTTACTCACTGCCTGATTTACACACTGCCTGATTTACTCACTGCCTGATTTCCACTGCCTGATTTACTCACTGCCTGATTTACTCACTGCCTGATTTACTCACTGCCTGATGTCCAAACTGCCTGATTTACTCACTGCCTGATGTCCAAACTGCCTGATTTACTCACTGCCTGATTTACTCACTGCCTGATTTACTCACTGCCTGATTTACACACTGCCTGATTTACACACTGCCTGATTTACTCACTGCCTGATTTACTCACTGCCTGATTTACACACTGCCTGATTTACTCACTGCCTGACTTCCTCATTGCCTTATTTACACACTGCCTTATTTACCCACTGCCTGATTTACACACTGCCTGATTTACTCACTGCCTGACTTCCTCATTGCCTTATTTACACACTGCATGATTTACTCACTGCCTGATTTACACAGGGCCTGATTTACACAGTGCCTGACTTACACACTGCCTGACTTCCTCATTGCCTGATTTACACACTGCCTGATGTCCAAACTGCCTGATTTACA
The DNA here is from genome assembly GCF_017639515.1 of Carcharodon carcharias. Lineage (NCBI taxonomy): Eukaryota > Metazoa > Chordata > Chondrichthyes > Lamniformes > Lamnidae > Carcharodon > Carcharodon carcharias. Next base: position 78,157,805 of record NC_054480.1, on the reverse strand, counting down.
CACTGCCTGATTTACACACTGCCTGATTTACTCACTGCCTGACTTCCTCATTGCCTGATTTACACACTGCCTGATTTACACACTGCCTGATTTACACACTGCCTGATTTACACACTGCCTGATTTACTCACTGCCTGACTTCCTTGTTGCCTTATTTACACACTGCCTGATTTACACTCTGCCTGATTTACACTCTGCCTGATTTACACACTGCCTGATTTACTCACTGCCTGACTTCCTCATTGCCTTATTTACTCACTGCCTGATTTACACACTGCCTGATTTACTCACTGCCTGATTTACTCACTGCCTGACTTCCTCATTGCCTTATTTACACACTGCCTGATTTACACACTGCCTGATTTACACACTGCCTGATTTACTCACTGCCTGACTTCCTCATTGCCTTATTTACACACTGCCTGATTTACACACTGCCTGATTTACACACTGCCTGATTTACTCACTGCCTGACTTCCTCATTGCCTTATTTACGCACTGCCTGATTTACACACTGCCTGATGTCCAAACTGCCTGATTTACATACTGCCTGATTTACACACTGCCTGATTTACTCACTGCCTGACTTCCTCATTGCCTTATTTACACACTGCCTGATTTACACACTGCCTGATTTACACACTGCCTGATTTACTCACTGCCTGACTTCCTCATTGCCTTATTTACACACTGCCTGATTTACACAGTGCCTGATTTACACACTGCCGGATTTACACTCTGTCTGATTTACACTCTGCCTGATTTACACACTGCCTGATTTACTCACTGCCTGACTTCCTCATTGCCTTATTTACACACTGCCTGATTTACACACTGCCTTATTTACTCACTGCCTTATTTACACACTGCCTTATTTACTCACTGCCTTATTTACACACTGCCTTATTTACACACTGCCTTATTTACACACTGCCTTATTTACTCACTGCCTTATTTACTCACTGCCTTATTTACACAATGCCTTATTTACACACTGCCTGACTTCCTCACTGCCTTATTTACACACTGCCTTATTTACGCACTGCCTGACTTCCTCACTGCCTTATTTACACACTGCCTTATTTACACACTGCCTGACTTCCTCACTGCCTTATTTACACACTGCCTGATTTACACACTGCCTGATTTACTCACTGCCTTATTTACACACTGCCTGACTTCCTCACTGCCTTATTTACTCACTGCCTTAGTTACACACTGCCTTATTTACACACTGCCTGACTTCCTCACTGCCTTATTTACACACTGCCTGATTTACACACTGCCTGATTTACACACTGCCTGATTTACTCACTGCCTTATTTACTCACTTCCTTATTTACACACTGCCTGATTTACTCACTGCCTGACTTCCTCATTGCCTTATTTACACACTGCCTGATTTACTCAATGCCTGACTTCCTCATTGCCTTATTTACACACTGCCTGATTTACACACTGCCTTATTTACACACTGCCTTATTTACACACTGCCTGATTTACACACTGCCTTATTTAAACACTGCCTTATTTACTCACTGCCTTATTTACACACTGCCTGATTTACTCACTGCCTGATTCCTCATTGCCTTATTTACACAGTGCCTGATTTACACACTGCCTTATTTACTCAATGCCTTATTTACACACTGCCTTATTTACTCACTGCCTGACTTCCTCATTGCCTTATTTACACACTGCCTGATTTACTCACTGCCTGACTTCCTCATTGCCTTATTTACACACTGCCTGATTTACTCACTGCCTGATTTACTCACTGCCTGACTTCCTCATTGCCTTATTTACACACTGCCTGATTTACTCAATGCCTGACTTCCTCATTGCCTTATTTGCAGACTGCCTGATTTACACACTGCCTGATTTACTCACTGCCTGACTTCCTCATTGCCTTATTTACACACTGCCTGATTTACTCACTGCCTAACTTCCTCATTGCCTTATTTACACACTGCCTGATTTACTCACTGCCTGACTTCCTCATTGCCTTATTTACACACTGCCTGATTTAGTCAATGCCTGACTTCCTCATTGCCTTATTTACACACTGCCTGATTTACACACTGCCTTATTTACACACTGCCTTATTTACACACTGCCTGATTTACACACTGCCTTATTTACACACTGCCTGATTTACTCACTGCCTGACTTCCTCATTGCCTTATTTACACACTTCCTGATTTACACACTGCCTTATTTACTCACTGCCTTATTTACACACTGCCTTATTTACTCACTGCCTGACTTCCTCATTGCCTTATTTACACACTGCCTGATTTACTCACTGCCTGACTTCCTCATTGCCTTATTTACACACTGCCTGATTTACTCACTGCCTGATTTACTCACTGCCTGACTTCCTCATTGCCTTATTTACACACTGCCTGATTTACTCACTGCCTGATTTACTCACTGCCTGACTTCCTCATTGCTTTATTTACACACTGCCTGATTTACTCACTGCCTGACTTCCTCATTGCCTTATTTACACACTGCCTGATTTACTCAATGCCTGACTTCCTCATTGCCTTATTTACACACTGCCTGATTTACACACTGCCTGATTTACTCACTGCCTGACTTCCTCATTGCCTTATTTACACACTGCCTGATTTACTCACTGCCTGACTTCCTCATTGCCTTATTTACACACTGCCTGATTTACTCACTGCCTGACTTCCTCATTGCCTTATTTACACACTGCCTGATTTACACACTGCCTGATTTACTCACTGCCTTATTTACACACTGCCTGATTTACTCACTGCCTGACTTCCTCATTGCCTTATTTACACACTGCCTGATTTACTCACTGCCTTATTTACACACTGCCTGATTTACTCACTGCCTGACTTCCTCATTGCCTTATTTACACACTGCCTGATTTACTCACTGCCTGATTTACTCACTGCCTGACTGCCTCATTGCCTTATTTACACACTGCCTGATTTACACACTGCCTGATTTACACACTGCCTGATGTCCAAACTGCCTGATTTACATACTGCCTGATTTACACACTGCCTGATTTACTCACTGCCTGACTTCCTCATTGCCCTATTTACACACTGCCTGATTTACACACTGCCTGATTTACACACTGCCTGATTTACTCACTGCCTGACTTCCTCATTGCCTTATTTACACACTGCCTGATTTACACACTGCCTGATTTACACAGTGCCTGATTTACACACTGCCTGATTTACACACTGCCTTATTTAAACACTGCCTGATTTACTCACTGCCTGATTTACTCACAGCCTGACTTCCTCATTGCCTTATTTACACACTGCTTGATTTACACACTGCCTGATTTAAACACTGACTGATTAACACACTGCCTCATTTACTCACTGCCTGATTTACTCACTGCCTTACTTACACACTGCCTGATTTACACACTGCCTTATTTACACACTGCCTGATTTACTCACTGCCTGATTTACACACTGCCTGACTTCCTCATTGCCTTATTTACACACTGCCTGATTTACACACTGCCTGATTTACACACTGCCTGATTTACTCACTGCCTGATTTACACACTGCCTGATTTACACACTGCCTGATTTGCACAATGACTGATTTACTCACTGCCTGACTTCCTCATTGCCTTATTTACACACTGCCTCATTTACACACTGCCTGATTTACACACTGCCTGATTTACACACTGCCTGATTTACTCACTGCCTGACTTCCTCATTGCCTTATTTACACACTGCCTGTTTAACACACTGCCAGATTTACACACTGCCTGAGTTACACACTGCCTGATTTACACACTGCCTGACTTCCTCATTGCCTTATTTACACACTGCCTGATTTACACACTGCCTGATTTACACACTGACTGATTTACTCACTGCCTGATTTACACACTGCCTGATTTACTCACTGCCTGATTTACACACTGCCTGACTTCCTCACTGCCTTATTTACACATTGCCTTATTTACTCACTGCCTTATTTACACACTGCCTTCTTTACACACTGCCTTATTTACTCACTGCCTTATTTACACACTGCCTTATTTACACACTGCCTTCTTTACTCACTGCCTTATTTACTCACTGCCTTATTTACACAATGCCTTATTTACACACTGCCTGACTTCCTCGCTGCCTTATTTACACACTGCCTTATTTACACACTGCCTGACTTCCTCATTGCCTTATTTACACACTGCCTGATTTACACACTGCCTGATTTACTCACTGCCTGACTTCCTCATTGCCTTATTTACACACTGCCTGATTTACACACTGCCTGATTTACACACTGCCTGATTTACTCACTGCCTGACTTCCTCATTGCCTTATTTACACACTGCCTGATTTACTCACTGCCTGATTTACACACTGCCTGATTTACACAGTGCCTGACTTACACACTGCCTGACTTCCTCATTGCCTGATTTACACACTGCCTGATGTCCAAACTGCCTGATTTACACACTGCCTGATTTACACACTGCCTGATTTACTCACTGCCTGACTTCCTCATTGCCTGATTTACACACTGCCTGATTTACACACTGCCTGATTTACACACTGCCTGACTTCCTCATTGCCTGATTTACAAACTGCCTGATGTCCAAACTGCCTGATTTACACACTGCCTGATTTACTCACTGCCTGACTTCCTCATTGCCTTATTTACACACTGCCTGATTTACACACTGCCTGATTTACACACTGCCTTATTTACACACTGCCTGATTTACTCACTGCCTGACTTCCTCGTTGCCTTATTTACACACTGCCTGATTTACACTCTGCCTGATTTACACTCTGCCTGATTTACACACTGCCTGATTTACACACTGCCTGACTTCCTCATTGCCTTATTTACACACTGCCTGATTTACACACTGCCTGATTTACTCACTGCCTGACTTCCTCATTGCCTTATTTACACACTGCCTGATTTACACACTGCCTGATTTACACACTGCCTGATTTACACACTGCCTGATTTACACACTGCCCGATTTACTCAATGCCTGATTTACTCACTGCCTGATTTACACACTGCCTGATTTACTCAATGCCTGATTTACTCACTGCCTGACTTCCTCATTGCTTTATTTACACACTGCCTGATTTACACACTGCCTGATTTACACACTGCCTGATTTACTCACTGCCTGACTTCCTCATTGCCTTATTTACACACTGCCTGATTTACACACTGCCTGACTTACTCATTGCATTATTTACACACTGCCTGATTTACACACTGCCTGATTTACACAATGCCTGATGTACACACTGCCTGATTTAACCACTGCCTGATTTACACACTGCCTGATTTACTCAATGTCTGATTTACTCACTGCCTGATTTACACACTGCCTGATTTACTCAATGCCTGATTTACTCACTGCCTGACTTCCTCATTGCCTTATTTACACACTGCCTGATTTACACACTGTCTGATTTACACACTGCCTTATTTACACACTGCCTGATTTACTCACTGGCTGACTTCCTCATTGCCTTATTTACACACTGCCTGATTTACACACTGCCTGATTTACTCACTGCCTGACTTCCTCATTGCCTTATTTACACACTGCCTGATTTACACACTGCCTGATTTACACACTGCCTGATTTACACACTGCCTGATTTACTCACTGCCTGACTTCCTCATTGCCTTATTTACACACTGCCTGATTTACTCACTGCCTGACTTCCTCATTGCCTTATTTACACACTGCCTGATTTACTCACTGCCTTATTTACACACTGCCTTATTTACTCACTGCCTGATTTACACACTGCCTTATTTACACACTGCCTGATTTACTCACTGCCTTATTTAAACACTGCCTGATTTCCTCACTGCCTGACTTCCTCATTGCCTTATTTACACACTGCCTGATTTACACACCGCCTGATTTACACAGTGCCTGATTTACACACTGCCTGATTTACTCACTGCCTGAATTCCTCATTGCCTTATTTACACACTGCCTGATTTACACACTGCCTGATTTACACACTGCCTGATTTACTCACTTCCAGACTTCCTCATTGCCTTATTTACGCACTGCCTGATTTACACACTGCCTGATTTACACACTGCCTGATTTACTCACTGCCTTATTTACTCACTGCCTTATTTACTCACTGCCTTATTTACTCACTGCCTGATTTACACACTGCCTTATTTACTCACTGCCTTATTTACACACTGCCTTATTTACTTACTGCCTTATTTACACACTGCCTTATTTACTCACTGCCTGATTTACACACTGCCTTATTTACTCACTGCCTTATTTACTCACTGCCTTATTTACACACTGCCTTATTTACTCACTGCCTTATTTACACACTGCCTTATTTACTCACTGCCTGATTTAAACACTGCCTTATTTAATCACTGCCTTATTTACACACTGCCTTATTTACACACTGCCTGATTTACACACTGCCTTATTTACTCACTGCCTTATTTACACACTGCCTGATTTACACACTGCCTGAATTACACACTGCCTTATTTACTCACTGCCTGACTTCCTCATTGCCTTATTTACACACTGCCTGATTTACATACTGCCTGATTTACACACTGCCTGATTTACACACTGCCTGATTTACTCACTGCCTGACTTCCTCATTGCCTTATTTACACACTGCCTGATTTACACACTGCCTGATTTACATACTGCCTGATTAACACTCTGCCTGATTTACTCACTGCCTGATTTACACACTGACTGATTTACTCACTGCCTGATTTACTCACTGCCTGACTTCCTCATTGCCTCATTTACACTCTGCCTGATTCACACACTGCCTGATTTACACACTGCCTGATTTACACACTGCCTGATTTACACACTGCCTGATTTACTCACTGCCTGACTTCCTCATTGCCTTATTTACAGACTGCCTGTTTTACACACTGCCTTATTTACTCACTGCCTTATTTACTCACTGCCTGATTTACACACTGCCTGATTTACACACTGCCTTATTTACACACTGCCTGATTTACACACTGCCTTATTTACACACTGCCTTATTTACACACTGCCTGACTTCCTCATTGCCTTATTTACACACTGCCTGATTTACACAGTGCCTGATTTACACACTGCCTGATTTACTCACTGCCTGACTTCCTCATTGCCTTATTTACACACTGCCTGATTTACACACTGCCTGACTTCCTCATTGCCTTATTTACACACTGCCTGATTTACACACTGCCTTATTTACACACTGCCTGATTTACACACTGCCTGATTTACACACTGCCTGATTTACACACAGCCTGATTTACTCACTGCCTGACTTCCTCATTGCCTTATTTACTCACTGCCTGATTTACAGACTGCCTGATTTACACACTGCCTTATTTACACACTGCCTTATTTACACACTGCCTGATTTACACACTGCCAGATTTACACACTTCCTGATTTACTCACTGCCTGACTTCCTCATTGCCTTATTTACACACTGCCTTATTTACACACTGCCTGATTTACACACTGCCTGATTTACACACTGCCTGATTTACACACTGCCTTATTTAGACACTGCCTTATTTACACACTGCCTGATTTACACACTGCCTGATTTACACAATGCCTGATTTACACACAGCCTGATTTACTCACTGCCTGACTTCCTCATTGCCTTATTTACCCACTGCCTGATTTACACACTGCCTGATTTACTCACTGCCTGACTTCCTCATTGCCTTATTTACACACTTCCTGATTTACACACTGCCTGATTTACACACTGCCTGATTTACACACTGCCTGATTTACTCACTGCCTTATTTACTCACTGCCTGATTTACACACTGCCTTATTTACTCACTGCCTTATTTACTCACTGCCTTATTTACACACTGCCTTATTTACTCACTGCCTTATTTACACACTGCCTGATTTACTCACTGCCTGATTTACTCACTGCCTGATTTACTCACTGCCTGACTTCCTCATTGCCTTATTTACACACTGCCTGATTTACACACTGCCTGATTTACACACTGCCTGATTTACACACTGCCTGATTTACTCACTGCCTGACTTCCTCATTGCCTTATTTACACACTGCCTGATTTACACACTGCCTGATTTACACACTGCCTGATTTACACACTGCCTGATTTACACACAGCCTGATTTACTCACTGCCTGACTTCCTCATTGCCTTATTTACTCACTGCCTGATTTACACACTGCCTGATTTACTCACTGCCTGATTTACACACTGCCTGATTTACTCACTGCCTGACTTCCTCATTGCCTTATTTACACACTGCCTGATTTACACACTGCCTGATTTACACACTGCCTGATTTACACACTGCCTGATTTACTCACTGCCTTATTTACACACTGCCTTATTTACTCACTGTCTTATTTACTCACTGCCTTATTTACTCACTGCCTGATTTACACACTGCCTTATTTACTCACTGCCTTATTTACTCACTGCCTTATTTACACACTGCCTTATTTACTCACTGCCTGATTTACACACTCCCTAATTTACTCACTGCCTTATTTACTCACTGCCTTATTTACACACTGCCTTATTTACTCACTGCCTTATTTACACACTGCCTTATTTACTCACTGCCTGATTTACACACTGCCTTATTTACTCACTGCCTTATTTAAACACCTCCTTATTTACACACTGCCTGATTTACACACTGCCTTATTTACTCACTGCCTTATTTACACACTGCCTGATTTACACACTGCCTGAATTACACACTGCCTTATTTACTCACTGCCTGACTTCCTCATTGCCTTATTTACACACTGCCTGATTTACACACTGCCTGATTTACATACTGCCTGACTTCCTCATTGCCTTATTTACACACTGCCTGATTTACACACTGCCTGATTTACATACTGCCTGATTTACACACTGCCTGATTTACTCACTGCCTGATTTACACACTGCCTGATTTACACACTGCCTGATTTACACACTGCCTGATTTACTCACTGCCTGATTTACTCACTTCCTGACTTCCTCATTGCCTTATTTACACACTGCCTGATTCACACACTGCCTGATTTACACACTGCCTGATTTACACACTGCCTGATTTACACCCTGCCTGATTTACACACTGCCTGATTTACTCACTGCCTGACTTCCTCATTGCCTTATTTACACACTGCCTGATTTACACACTGCCTTATTTACTCACTGCCTTATTTACTCACTGCCTGATTTACACACTGCCTGATTTACACACTGCCTTATTTACACACTGCCTAATTTACACACTGCCTTTTTTACACACAGCCTTATTTACACACTGCCTGACTTCCTCATTGCCTTATTTACACACTGCCTGATTTACACACTGCCTGATTTACACACTGCCTGATTTACACACTGCCTGATTTACTCACTGCCTGACTTCCTCATTGCCTTATTTACACACTGCCTTATTTACACACTGCCTGATTTACTCACTGCCTGATGTACTCACTTCCTGACTTCCTCATTGCCTTATTTACACACTGCCTGATTTACACACTGCCTGATTTACACACTGCCTGATTTACACACTTCCTGATTTACTCACTGCCTGACTTCCTCATTGCCTTATTTACACACTGCCTGATTTACACACTGCCTTATTTACACACTGCCTGATTTACACACTGCCTGATTTACACACTGCCTGATTTACACACAGCCTGATTTACTCACTGCCTGACTTCCTCATTGCCTTATTTACTCACTGCCTGATTTACAGACTGCCTGATTTACACACTGCCTTATTTACACACTGCCTTATTTACACACTGCCTGATTTACACACTGCCTGATTTACACACTGCCTGATTTACTCACTGCCTGACTTCCTCATTGCCTTATTTACACACTGCCTGATTTACACACTGCCTGATTTACTCACTGCCTGACTTCCTCATTGCCTTATTTACACACTGCCTGATTTACACACTGCCTGATTTACACACTGCCTGATTTACTCACTGCCTGACTTCCTCATTGCCTGATTTACACACTGCCTGATTTACACACTGCCTGATTTACACACTGCCTGATTTACTCACTGCCTGACTTCCTCATTGCCTTATTTACACACTGCCTGATTTACACACTGCCTGATTTACCCACTGCCTGATTTACTCACTGCCTTATTTACCCACTGCCTGATTTACCCACTGCCTTATTTACCCACTGCCTGATTTACCCGCGGCCTGATTTACCCACTGCCTTATTTACCCACTGCCTGATTTACCCACTGCCTGATTTACCCGCGGCCTGATTTACCCACTGCCTGATTTACCCACGGCCTGATTTATCCACTGCCTGATATACCCGCGGCCTGATTTACCCACGGCCTGATGTAACCATTGTCTGGTTTACTCACTGCCTGATTTACTGACTGCCTGATTGGGATACTGCCTGATTTCCCCATTGCCTGCTTTACTCACTGCTGTTTTACCCACTGCCTGATTTCCACACTGCC